>NC_083401.1:105929926-106233140 GCF_020745735.1 Hemiscyllium ocellatum
TTGCAACATTTTAAGAGGCATTTGGATGTGTATATGAATAGGAAGAGTTTGGCGGGATATGGGCCTGGTGCTGGCAGGTGGGACTGGGTTGGGATATCTGGTCGGCACGGACAGGTTGGACCGAAGGGTCTGTTTCCATGCTGTACATCTGTGTCTCTATGACTCTAAATGTCCATTTTCAGCTTATTCATTTAGTAGTAATCAGACAGTAGGGACACCAAAAGTACTAAAATATTAAACTGATTTCTGAGTTGTTGCTTGTTTTCACACTGGGGGGTTTTGATCATGCTCCATCTTTGTTCTAATTCAGTTTGTTTTATCTTTTAGCTGCTCTTATTCAACAAGCAACAACAGTGAAAAAGAAGGATATTCGTAAGTTCCTGGATGGCATCTATGTGAGCGAAAAGACCACTGTTGTTCCACAGCTCAGTGATTAACGCTCAGCTCTTTGTGATGCTCAGCACTCATTGTAACTTTAGAATAAATTTTATGGACTGAAGATGGTCTTGTCATTATTTTGTTGTGCAGCTGCTTTTTGGGTTTTTTTTAAACCCTTTGAACAGCATTGCATTCACTTCAATATGATTTTCTCACTGCTAATACAGATTGAATTATTATAATGAGGTTCTTCATCTGGTACAAAGCTAATTAAACCTTCCTCATCTTCCTTATCCCACTATTTATTTTGCTTGAGGTGGAGATAGGATAGTGGTTATAGATGAAACTAGGTAAAAACAAGGGCTGCAGATAGCTGGAAGCCAGATTCAAGACTAGAGTGGTGCTGGAAAAGCACAGCAGTTCAGGCAGCATCCGAGGAGCAGGAAAATCGACATTTCGTGCAAACGCCTTTCATCGGGAATAGAGGCTCTAGTCTAGATGTAAAAGAAACTGCATCCGAGCTTTCTTGTATGCACTTGGAAGTATGTTTTCTTCCTTGACATTTGATGAGGTATCCCACGGGTAGATACTTCACAAGCGACATGTTGGGAGGTTTGTCTAACTAATTGAATAGAGTTGGGATAAGGGGCATTTTCAGGATCGGCAGCCACTAAGTAGTGGAGGACCATGTGTTGTGACCTAGGCTTGGGTGATGAAAGTCAAAGTATTGTCACTAGGCTTGCAGTTAACAAAAATAGGTGGAAAAGCAATTGGTGAGGATGACAAATCCTGCAGAGGGATGTAGACTGAGCAAAAATCCGGTGGGTGAAATAGTGAGGTGATGTACTTTAGCCAGGAGAGTAAAGGAGCTGAATATTATTTAAATAAGGAAGCTGGAATAGAGGGATTTGTGGGGTCCTTGTGCATAATTCATAAAACATCCAATTCCAGTGAGTACAGTCAGTTCTTCTATAATGTGATGGTTGTGTTCTTGTGCTTCAGAAACCATGCTTAGTGTTGGTGCTGCATCATGTTAGAGCGGCACCTGTTTTAAAAGTTTGTGCTTTGGAAATTATGTCCCAATTTGTCATTCATGATCCAGCAAATTTGTGTTGATGAAACGAGAGTTATAACAATGATCTGTATTGGAAAAGGCAAATGGAATGTGGCCTTCCTTTCAAAGAAGATGGGGTATTACTTCCATTTTCCAGGTGAAGTTTTAGTATGTTTGAGCCCTTTATCTGAGAAAAGGTATACTGGCATTTGAGGTAGACCAGGAAAGCTTCATTAGATTTATCCTAGGTATGGAGGGATTTTCTGACTAATAGATTGGGATTATATTCATTGGGGTTTTGAAAAATATGGAATTGTTTTTTTGGAAGCACTTCAGATTGTTAGGGGGCTTGACAGGGTGGTTGCAGAATGGATGCTTGAGAGACTTGAATTCAAGTGGTATAATTTAAGGATAAAGAGTTGTCTGTTTTAAGATAGATGAGGTTTTTGAGTAGTCAATCTGAGATTGTTTACTACAGGGTGCTGCTGAGAGTGGGTGGGTGGAGAGATTTTAAATTGTCAACAAATTGAGGATTCCCAGGGAGATCCAAGATGACAGCAGTCTGAGTGGTCTGCTGTGCTGGGCTCTGTGCCATACTCCTTGGCGAGGTGGACCCCTACCCCCACCCCTATCTCCGTCAACCAACCAACCCCAGGAGGAAAAAAGTACTAATTTGAACTTGCTGAGCATTTGGAGCTGCTGAAATCACACCGCTTTAGTACAGTAGACAAGATGCTCCCCTACTGCATGGGGGGCTGCCTGTAGCCAGTGTTCATACTTGCAGGGCAGCCCCTTTGGATCCAACAGGACGACAGCATTTATCATCTGAGTTTACCAAACTTAGAGAATGGATTCAAGTGGCAGTTGAGCCACTAGCTGCCATGCTGAAAAAGCATGACCAGGTAATTCGGCTAATGTACAATTATAGGAGGGGATTTTAATTGCCTCATGGATCCTGAGGTTGACAGGGTACCAAAGGCCTGTGCCCTCTAAACAATTGGTGGAGGTACAGTCTCTTCCATTAGGGTGGAAGTATGTTGTACTCCAATTTGTACAAGTGCTATACATGAATTGACATGTTTTAAATGCCAGCTGAGGGTTTGGACAGAACATTGGAATGCAAAATTGGGAATATACTGTTTCAGATCATGCGCCAGTCTATCTAGATGTTATAGTCAAGGGTAGTGAAATGGATGCATGTCAGTGGCGCATGGATCCATTTTCATTAGGCGATAGCAAATTTGTTGAGTATATTAGAGTGTTCAGGGCCTTTTGGGTAATCCGGCAATACTAAGGCGTATTTACGAGGCCTGACCACTTAATTAGTTAAAAATCACACGACACCAGGTTATAGTCCAACAGGTTTAATTTAATTTCATATTTGACAACTAGAGGGAGGAGCAGCAACAGATGTTGGAGGCCTAGCTGAAGGTAGCTGAGAAAACATAATTGGCTGTCAGTGGTTAAGCTGCAGCGGCTCACAGCTCACGGGGCTGCTCTCGACTCATTGCACACACGTGGCTTTAAAACAAAAGGTCTCCTTTGCCAAATAAAGACTGTTTGAATTTTGAGATTAGCCAGACAGATATCTGGCTTATTTGACCAGGAGGAAAAAAAATCTATTACGGCTGTTCGGGAGAAGGCTAGTGAATTGAAGAAGATCAATGTTAGATTTAGGGAATACTTTGCAGAGCTATATCGGTCAGAGGGGAGCAAACGTGGTACAATGGGAATACAGTCCTTTCTTGAAAATCTGGACATCCCCAGTTTCTACACAGAACAGGCTTCCCTTTTGAATGCACCTATAAGGCTACAAAAGTGCAGGAAGCAATAAGGCATTTTCAGGGTGGCAAAGCACTGGGGCCAGATGGATTCCCAACTGAATTCTATAAGGCATTCATAACCATGTTAGTGGAGCCACTTATGGGGATGAATAGCTATTCATATGCTCATAATTGTCTGCAGCCCTCTCTTAGGGAGGCTAATACCTCCCTCATTTTAAAGAAAGGGAAATACCCAGAAGAATGTGCTTCACATAGACCAGTTTCAACATTGAATGTAGATTTTAAAATTCTATCCAAGATGCTTGCTCTGAGGTTGGAGCAGGTCCTGCCCCATATTGTAAAAGAAGATCAGAGAGGTTTTGTTAAGGGCCATAGCTCCTCCAACAATATCAGGAGGGTATTAACATAGTGCAGGTATGACAGCAAAGATTGGTTCTAGATTTGGTGTTCTCCCTAGATGCAGAAATGGCATTTGATCGGATAGAATGGCCATATCTGTTTGGGGTCATAGAGCGCTTTGGTTTGGGGGGAGTCCTTTGCCAGATGGATGGCAGTATTGTATAATGACCCTAAGGGCGGCAGTCGTTACAAGCGGTACTAAGATAGCTTTAACATTGGGAGACGTAGTCGACAGGGATGTCCTTTATCACTGCTGTCATTTACCTTGGTGATAGGTTCGGCTAACGGTTCCATCAGGAGGGATCCTGAAATAGTAGCGCCAAGGGTGGGAACGAGGGACCATCAGATCACCCTTTACGCTGATGACGTCCTTTTGTTTCTGGCCAATCCGCAGAAGTCTGTTTCTCGACTGAAACCAGCAATTAATTCATAGAGTGGTTTCTTGGGTTATCGGATCAATTTTACAAAATCAGAAGCCATGCCGATAGGGGGAATTGGTGGAGGTGCCAAATCTGAAGGATGGAATGCAGTTCCCGCTTAATGGTCATCAAAAGATTTTCTTTTGTATTTGGGAATTTTTATTACCCCTTCCGTCCACCCACTGTATAAAGCTAACTATGCACAACTACTAGAGAGGATAAAACAGAATTTGCAGCAGTGGGAGGGTTACCATTGTCATGGTTGGGCCAAATAGCCCTGATTAAAATGAATGTTCTTCCCACCTGTTGTATCCCATGAGAATGTATCCGTTGTTGTTCCCTAGACAAGTGTTAGGGAGGATCAGTGGCTGGCTAGGATCTTGTATTTGGTGCCACAGGCATCCTCTAATTAAATTCACTAAATTGCAGCTTCCGCAGTGTCAGGGAAGGGTGGATCTTCCAGATTTGAAGAAATACCAAATAAGCGCCCTGTAAACATATATTGGTGACTAGGTACAGGGGAATTCGGAATTGATTTGGCTTGATATTGAAGCCTCGCAATCGAGATGTTCTTTAATTAATGTATTATTTATGGATAAGATGAAGTCTGTGACCCAACCTTGTAAGATCCCAATTATTTTAAATACGATGAGAGTCTGGAGGTTAATGAGGTAATACGAGAGCAATTGGTCTAAGACTTTGCCATTTACCCTGTTGGTGGGAGCCCAAGGATTTCAACCTGGGACAATGGACTCTGGCTTTAAGGCATGGGAGAATAAGGGAATCTTCTGTCTGGGAGATTTATTCGAGGGCGAGGTCCTGATGTCATTCAGTCAGTTAAGTCAGAAATATGGATTGTCTAAGAGGGACCTTTTCTGATACTTTCAGATAAGGGACTATATACAGAGGAAGACTACGCTCCTGGTTCAGTGTTAAAAATCAGACATGGAGAAAAGAGTACTCCGCTGTATGGGTGCTCTTTCACTCAGTATTTTATATCATTTACAGAAAGGTCGTGCCCTGGGGGACATGGGAGGACTCTCGAAAGTGGAATCCAGAGTTAGGAGAGGATATTCCATCGGAGGTATGGGAAAACATATGGGGAAATGTAAGGAAAATTTCAGTATGTAACAGAGCACAGGCCATGCAATTGAAGATCTCACACAGGGCTCATATGGCACCAGAGAGGCTAGCTAACTTCAAGAGAGCAGCATCATCAGGGATGGGAGCCTCAGTGGAGGTGTGATGAGTGAAATAGAATAAAGTAGTGAGATTACTTAGATTAGATTTAGATTACTTACAGTGTGGAAACAGGCCCTTCGTCCCAATAAGTCCTCACCGACCCGCCGAAACACACCCAGACGAGACCCATTCCCCTAGATTTACCCCTGCACCTAACACTACAGGCAATTTAGGATGGCCAATTCACCCAACCTGCACATTTTTGGACTGTGGGAGGAAACCGGTGCACCCAGAGGAAACGCACACAGAGAATGTGCAAACTCCACACAGACAATCACCTGAGGTGGGAATTGAACCCAGGTCTCTGGTGCTGTGAGGCAGCAGTGCTAACCACTGTGCCACCCACTAGTTTTAATTATTTACTTTAAGTTAGTATTTATTTACTATGTTTGTAGTTAAGTTTAAGTTAAGTAGATATGTTTGTTCTGGTAGAATGATAGGTTGTTCATTAACAATAGTACTGCCTTTTTTCTGATTTAATGGTGTTATTCTTTTTTGTATATAGATGTTTTGTAAAAGATTTAAAAAGGTTTTCAATAATTTGGGAGAAGATTTGTAGCTCGGGTGGTCGTTGTTGTGGTTTTGTTCGCCGAGCTGGGAATCTGTGTTGCAGACATTTCATCCCCTGTCTAGGTGACATCCTCAGTGCTTGGGAGCTTCCTGAGAAGCGCTTCTGTGATGTTTCCTCCGGTATTTATAGTGGTTTGTCTCTGCCGCTTCCGTTGTCAGTTCCAGCTGTCCGTTGCAGTGGTCAGTATATTGAGTCCAGGTCGATGTGTTTATTGATTGAATCTGTGGATGAGTGCCATGCCTCTAGGAATTCCCTGGCTGTTGGTTTGTGTGCTGTTTTGAATCCTAGTGGTCACAGTAATCTGGCTGTCAGTTCAGAAATGTTCTTGATGTATGGTAGTGTGGCTAGTCTTTTGGGTTGCGGCATGTCCTCGTTTCGTTGTCTTTCCCTTAGGCATCTGGTGATGAAATTGCGCAGGTATCCGCAAGGACTAGCCACACTACCATACATCAAGAGCTTTTCTGAACTGACAGCCAGACTACTGCGACCACTAGGACTCATAACAGCACACAAACCAACAGCCACTCTCGGGCAACAACTCACCAGAACGAAGGACCTGATACCCAGCATGAGCAAAACCAATGTAGTGTACAAAATCCCATGCAAGGACTGCACAAAACACTACATAGGACAAATAGGAAGACAGCTAACGATCAGCATCCATGAACACCAACTAGCCACGAAACGACACAACCAGCTATCCTTAGTAGCCACACACGCAGATGACAAGCAACATGAGTTTGACTGGGACAACACTACTATTATAGGACAAGCCAAACAGAGAACAGCCAGGGAATTCCTAGAGGCATGGCACTCATCCACAGATTCGATCAATAAGCACTTCGACCTGGACCCAATATACCGACCATTGCAACGGACAGCTGGAACTGACAACCGGAAGCGGCAGAGACAAACCACTATAAATGCCGGAGGAAACATTACAGAAGCGCTTCACAGGAGGCTCCCAAGCACTGAGGATGTCACCTCGACAGGGGACGAAATGTCTGCAACACAAATTCCCAGCTTGGCGAACAGAACCACAACAGGTTTTCAATAAAAATATTTATTAAAAAAAGAAATCAAGAATTCCCAGATAAGGCAGGAAAATGATTTGTTGTCACATGTTCTGAGATACTGTGAAGTGTTTTTCATGCTATACAGGCAGAGGATTTAATCAGTTATGATTTAATTAAATAGCGGAGCAAACTTGAACAAATGATTTTTTTCCTGCTCCTACATCTTATGGTCACCATCTTCAATTCCACTTTTAAATGCCCTTCTCTGCAGATTTTCTCAAGAACCTGTACTAGATATCTTTGCGGGAATACAAACATACTTGTGTAGTAAGTGTGTACTTTCTTAACAACATTCCAAATTTAATTGAGCTGGTGATCAGTGGCGTCCAAGAGCACAATGAATTTAAAGAGCCGTGGAGAGAACTGAAATCAAATCAAAAGGGTCACAGCACAGTAGGTAGGTGCGTAGGTATTTGGAGAGCCCAGAGGTAAGGAGGGAGAGTGCTTGAAACTGCAGTGGAGCATCTGTGACTAGTAACCATGATGTGGAGGAGCCAGTGTTGGACTGTGGTCTGATGAAGGAGCAGCGCTCCGAAAGCTAGTGCTTCTAAATAAACCTGTTGGTCTATAACCAGGTGTTGTGATTTTGAACTTAGTCTAGTAACTATCAGTGTAGTATTGCTGAAGTGCGTATCTCTACCGCTCACCCACCCCCCCCCCCCCCAACCCTAATTCATCTGCCTATGCATCATTCTGCAATAAACAGCACAAAGAAAGGTGCTGATTTAACTGCTTGGTCTTTTGTTTAGTAAAGTATATAACCTAGTATCTCAGTGCTGTGGTGTGCAGATCCTGTTCCATGCAGCAATTCCAGGACTCTGTGTCTCAGCTGAGTACATACAGGATGTTTTCAGTACTTGAGCAGCAGGTCTTGGCACTACGATACAGAAAAACCTCGATTATCCAGCATTCAATTATCCGAATATCTGATTATCCAGCAAGATTGCAATGTCCTGATGTTCAGCTAAACTAGGTTATCTGGTATTCAATTAACCGAACGAAATACTCCCTGTCCATGTACTTTGGACAATCGAGGTTCCTCTGTATATCTTGTAAAGCTGAGAGTCACGTGGATTCAATGTTTCCACATTTGATCGTCTTTCAACTGAAGGATGCGCAAGTTTACAGATTAGGTGACTGCGAGGCAGTTAAGGAGGACGATGCAGGATATTCAGTTCTGAATACTGTACTAGTGATGGTTCATCTGTGGAGTGCAGTTCTGACCTAGGTGGTCAGAAAGAAGATAATCAGAGGGTTAGGTAGGGTGGACAGTGAGAGCCTTTTCTCAGATGGTGATAGCTAGCATGAGGGGACATAGCTTTAAATTGTGGGGTAATAGATATAGGACAGATGTCAAAGGTAGTTTCTTTACTCAGAGTAGTGGGAGCATGGAATGCCCTGCCGTAACAGTAGTAGACTCGCCAAATTTAAGGGCATTTTAAATGGTCATTGCATAGACATATGGATGAAAATGGAATAGTATAAGTTAGATGCGCTTCAGATTGGTTTCGCAGGTAGCGCAACATTGAGGGCCAAAGGGCCTGTACTGTGCTGTAATATTCTAATATAAGATTGGTAAAACAACAGTGATGTGTGACTTTTTAAGGAACAGATGGGTATTTTTGCAGCCACTGAGATGAATCTACAATGTCCTTAATTTGCTAGTGCAAAGATCAAGGATGTCACTGAGCAGTCACAAAGCCCGCTGGGGAGGAAAGTTCATGGCTATGTCAGTGCCATTGACAAACAGAATGAAACTATATTGCAGATTTTGGTGGACTTAGGCAGACAATGTCAAAAAGAACATCAAAGATATTAATCTGAAAATAACCGTTTTCTCCTACACAGTGGTTAGTACAGATGTGAGAGGATAGAGTGGTGAGAAATGATATGTTCTTCAAACATTGGGATGGTTCTGGGGTGATAGGATCTATATAGGTCAGAAGGAGTCCATTTCAGCAAAACTAGGGCAAATGTCTTAGCATAGAGCCTTACTAATGTTGTTGGCTAAATTAACTTGGAAGGACATAGTACCCATTATTAGGAAATAGCAGTAAATTGATATAATGAATGTCAGTAAGAGGGAATGCAATAAAGAATACATTTGACTTATGGTATTTGTATATAAATGCACAAATTAATGAGATGGAGTTGCATAATTGATAACTGCATGGGATTATGATATTACGATTGTAAAGGGGATCTGGCTCAAAAAAGGTTAGGACAGCTGTTTAATATTTCTTGATCTATGATATGCAGGAAAGAAAAAAGGTAATGAATTTGAGGATATGGGGTTTGAGGGAGATTGTCAAGACACTGACCACATTCTTTCAACATGAACCCCTGAAGGGTGGAATTCTTGCCCTTTAAGAAATACTATTAAAACATCATTCGAGTAGTTCTTTCATTTTTCTTAGAAGAGAGATTGAGTGAAGTATGTCTGTGCTATATTTAGGAGATTAGAATTAAATGTGATTTAATTGAAACATACAACTCAAATGAGATTTAACAGGATATGTGCTGAGAAAATGTTTTCCCTGGCTGGGGAGTTTAGAACGCTGGCTCAGAGTATAGAGATATGGGAGAATCAGTCATTTGGAACTGAGATGAGAAAATTGGTTACACAAAGGATTGTGACTTTTTAAAATTCTTATCCTGGCCATTATTCAGATATTTCTCAGGGCAGCATATTAAGCCCAACTTCTAGTTCAGTGGTATTCACAAAGGTTATTCTAGGTGTACAATAAATGCTGACTTTGTCAATGTTAAAATCTACATTCTCAAAAGAAACAAAATAAAATGTAACTCTTCTAAATTTTCTCTTTAATACTTTATAAGAAATTACTGTTATGATTAAAGGTGACTGTTGTGTATGTTAACACCTTTTTTAGAGTGTGGATATTACACTAGTAACATATGAATTTTATTTTTATGAAAAGATTTAATAATTAAGATCAGTTTTTCAGGATTTGTGTCGGGGACCAGGTGGACTGCAGGCTTTTAGGTTCAGAATAATCAAGAATTAATTTTAGCATTTAAAAAGCCAGTGTTGGGAAAGGTTTGGAGTAGTTTGAAGAAGTTCTGATTGGAGTCAGATGGCATGAATGTCTCTCCTAAAAGATGGAAATTGTCCAGACTGGAGGCAGATAACCAATTGGACTGGTGTTTCTAAGCTATTACAGAAACATAGTTAATGAAGGGACTCAACTGGTGGCTCAATGCTCCAGGTACAGATGCTAAAGGAAGGATAGAAGGGGAGGCAAGAATGAAGTGGGAAAGGTGTTTTTGCATACGGAAAACATCATGGTGGTACTTAGAGAGGACATTCCTGGAGGATAATCCATTGAGAAATAAGAGGGGTGGGACTGTACTATAGATCCTCCCAGTAGTCAATTGAGAGCAGATATGTGAGGTGATAGCAGATAACTGTAAGAATAATAGAGTTGTAGTAGTATAGGATTTTAATTTTCCAAACTTAGACTGGGGCAGCCAAAGTATTAAGGGCTTGGATGGGGAGGAATTTCTTACGTGTGTTCAAGAAAACATTCTTAATCAATATGTAAATAGCCCTACTTGAGAAGGGGAAAAACTCAACTTCCTCTTGGGAAATAAGGCAGGTTTAGTAACTGGGGTGTTATTAGGGGAGCACTTTGGGACCAGTAACCATAAATCTATTAGTTTTAAAATATTTATGGAAAAGGATAGGTCTGATCCACTAATTAAAGTTCTAAATTGGGGCAAAGCCAATTTTGATGATATTAGACAGGATGTTTCAAAAGTTTACTGAGGGATGCTGTTTGCAGGTAAAGGGATGTCTGACAAGTGGAAAATTTTCAAAAGTGAGATAACGAGAGTTTAAGGCCAGCATGTTCCTGTTTGTGAAGAACAAGGCTGGCTGGAGTAGGGAATATTGGATGACTAGACATATTAAGACTCAGATCAAGAAAAGGAAGGGGGGCATTTCTCAGGTATAGAAGCTGAGATCGTCAATCCTTTGAGGAGTATGGGGGTACACTTAAGAGGGAAATCTGGAGAGCAGAAACTGGACATGAGAAAACTTTGGCAGTTAAAGTTAAGGAGAATCCGAACAGATTCCACAAGCGTATATTAAGGGCAAAAGAGTAACTAGAGAGAGAATTAGGCTCCTTAAAGATGAATGAGGCCATGTATATGTGGAACCACAGGAGATGGATGAAATCCTAAACAAAGATTTTATGTCAGTATTTACTGTGAAGTAAGACATGGAAGCTAGGAAACTCAGGGAAATGAGTAGTGATGTCTTAAAACGAGTCCAGAAAAGGGTCCACTGATATTTGCCATTTGGATTTGAATATAGGAGGATATCGTTATTAAATTTGCAGATGACACAAAATTGGTCCTATAGTGAACAGTGAAGAAGGGAACTTCAGAGTACAACGGGGTCTTGATCCGGTGGGCAAATTGGCTGAGGAGGGGCAGATGGAGTTTATTTCAGATAACTGTGAGGTGCTGCATTTTGGCAAGGGAAATCAGGGTAGAACTTGGACTCTTAATGGTAAGGTCCATGGGAGTGTTGCCGAACAAAGAGACCTTTGAGTACAGGTTCATAGTTCCTTGAAAGTGGAGAAGGTGAGTGAAGAAGGCATTTGGTATGCTTGCTTTTATTGGTCAGTGCATTGAGTATAGGAGTTGGGAGGTCATGTCATGCTTGTACAGAACATTGGTTTGACCACTTCTGGAATACTGTGACCTGTTCTGGGCTCCCTGCTACAAGGTGAGAAACTTGAAAGGGTTCAGAAAAGATTTAAAAGGATGTTGCCAGGATTGAAGGGTTTGAGCTACAGGGAGAGGCTGAACAGGCTGGGGCTATTTTCCCTGAAGCCTGAGGGGTGATCTTACAGACATTTATAAAATCATGAGGGATATGAATAGGGTGAATAGCCAAGGTCTTTTCCCCATATTAGTAAAGTCCAAAACTAGAAGGCATAGATTTAAGGTAAGAGGGAAAAGATTTAAAAGGGACCTAGGAGGCAACATTTTCAGACAGAAGGTGGTGCATGTATAGAGGAGGTGGTGGAGGCTGGTATGATAACAACATTTAAAGGCATCTGGATGGGTATATGAATATGAAGGATTTAGAGGGATATGGGGCAAATGCTGGCAAATGGAACTAGATTAATTTAGGATATCTGGTCGGCATGGAGGAGTTGGACCAAAGGGTCGGTTTCTGTGCTGTGCATCTCTGACTCTATTACACAAGAGGTGGTGCTGCAAGTCTTAAAACACATAAAGTTAAATAATTACCCAGGACCTCTTAAGAGGTTAGAAAAGAAATTGTGAGGCTCCAGCTGAGACGTGCCGAAAACTGGAGTCGTTATTTAAGAAAGGCTGCAAGAAGAAGATAGGGAACTACAAACAGCTGAGCCTAACATCAGTGGTGGTGGTGAAGTTGTTGAGCAGACTCTGAGATAAAGGATCTATGTGCATTGGAAAGGCAAGCACTGATTAAGGATAGTCAGCATGGTATTGTGTGTGGGAAATCGTGTCTCACAAACTTTAGTTTTTTTGAAGAGGTGGCCAAGAAGATAGATGAAGGCAGAGCAGTAGACATCTGCATAGACTTTAGCAAGGCCTTTGAAATGGTTCCACATGATACTCTGCTTAGTAAGGTTAGGTCACATGGGATCCAGGGAGAGCTAGCCAATTAGACACAAAATTGGCAGTGGTAGAGAGTGGCTATTTGGACTGGAGGCCCATGATCAGTGATGTGCTGCAAGGATTGGGGCTGGGCCCACTGTTTTTTTTGTCTTTATGATTTAGATGAGAATATATGAAGCATGGCTTGTAAGTTTGCAGATGACACCAAAATTGGTGGTTCATGGACAGTGAAGAAGATTACCTTAGATTACAACAGGATCTTGATCAACTGAGGTAATGGGCTGAGGATTGACAGATGGAATTTAATTTAGATAAATGCAAGGTGTTGCCTTTTGGCAAGGCAAATCAGGGCAGGATTTATAGTTATTGGTGGGGCCCTGGGGAATGTTGTTGAACAGAAAGACCTTGGGGTGCAGGTACATAGTTTCTTGAAAATGGAGTTGGGACATCATGTTATGTCTGTACAAGACATTGATGAAGCCACTTTTGGAGTACTGCATACAATTCTGGTCACCCTGCTATATGAAATTGCAAAGGGTGCAAAAAAGATTTACAAGGATATTACTGAGACTGGATGGTTTGCGTTATAAGCAGAAGCTCGATAGGCTGGGAGATTTTTCTTGGAGTATAGAAAGCAGAGGGGTGATGTTATAGATATTTATAAATTGGGGTGACATAAATAAGGTGAATAACAAAGGTCTTTTCCTCCTGGTAGAGAAATCCATAGGTATAAGATGAGAGGGGAAAGATTTAAAAAGGACTTGAGGGGCAATTTTTTCACATAGAGGCTCATGCATATGTGAAATGAGCTCCCAGAGGATATGGTGGGGCAAATATAATTACAACATTTAATTGATATTTGGACAGGTATATAATTAGAAAAGGTATAGAGGAATATGGGCCAACTACAGGTAAATGGGACTCGTTCGATTTAGGAGACCTGGTCGACGTGGATGAATTGGTTTGAAAGGTTTGTTTCCATGTTGTATGACACTATGAAATGTATTTACTTAATTTATTCCAGATGGAATAACAGTCATGTTTGGACTTTAATGGCACAGAGTGTTTTGACAAGCACATGCCGGTTGGACAGGAGAAGAACCTACAAGTTATCAAACTGTTTAAGAGGCAATATTCCCATCTGGACTGTGAGTAGCGAACCCAAAACCTGTGTCGAGAGGGTCTGTGAGTAAGAAGGCTGATGGTAGCCATGGAATAGGTTCAGCTTATGTCGTTTTGGAAGAGAGGGAAAATGGATTTTACAAGTTAAGGTTATTTCAAGAAGTAAAATATGAAAAACAACAGTGATATAAATACTACATCCAAGTTTTACCAATATATTAAATTGTCACTTCATATGATGAAATACATCAACCACAATGCACAAGTTTTAAAAAATTGTGTCGATACAATACAGTCTAATGTAAAGGTGTAAAGACCAAGTACACCTGCACGTTGAAACATTCGAATCAACATGGTTTTCTTTGTCTTTTCTTGTGTATGAAAATTATTGTAGCAAGCAGTGCAGTGGTGAGCAGAATACAGAATCCAAAGAATATAAATACTTTTTTTTCCTTTATGAGTATACACATAGGACAATGCCTTGGTCTATCATCCATAGGACATTGTTTGCTTGACATTCCCAAAGGAAATCCATTAGCCCTGATCAGTTTGTTGTAAAACTCAATTGAAGTCTTTGGTTCATAAACTTTGAGGAGACTTCGGTATTGGTCATCTCGATTTGTATCCTTTGATTTCAAGGCATAGTATCCTCTGACATTGACATGGTCTAGTAGGTGTGCTGTGGACAAAAAAAAAATTGATTGAGAGAAGTTTTGCTATGCAACAATATTTTTTTCTCCATCCATACTTTAATCCTTGATAGCATTCATGGATTAATAGAAGGCTGCGTCTACTAATATCAGTCTGTAACAGCATTTACAAAGTTTGCAAAAGTAACACTGGATTAACTTGCTTTCTGCTTTTTCTTCTTACTTCTATCTATTCGCCTCACTCCCTGCAAGAGGTCAGCCAAGTCTTGGAAATCATTATATGAGGACGATTTCAATAAAGTTTATTTAAAACTACATTTCTTACACAGCGGTTCATTATACCAGGAAAACCCAAGTTGACTCCTGGTCAGTACGCAGTTTACTGATTCCACGCAGACCAGTTGTGAAAACATCAGAATTAGCCTGAATTGGACTTCATAGTGATGTTCTTTGTACTGGACAAGATTGCTATCAGTCCCTATTCTGAAGAACCATGCTATAGCCTGAGTGCTCATTCTTAGAATCATAGGGGTCTACAGCACAGAATAAAGGCCTTGCAAACCATTGAGTCTGCACTGGACAAAAACAACCCAGCCTATTCTAATTATATTTTCTATCACTTGTGTGTCTTGTTATCACAAGTGTATATCTAAATACTACTTACATTTTATAAATGTTTCTGCCTCTGTACCTTTATAGACGGTGAGTTCCATAGTTCCACCATCATCTGGCTGAAAACAAATTCCTTACATCCCTCAAAAATCTCCTTCACATTAAATCTATGTCATTGGTCTGTCCATTAAGGAGGAATGTTTCTTCCTGTCTACTCTGTCTATGGCTCCTCATAATTTTATTTATCTCAATTATGTCCCTCCTCAGTCACATCTGTTCCAAGGAAGACAACGCAAATCTGTCAAATGTCTCTTCATACATCTCCTCAGCCGAGGTGATATTCTTTATTTTTCATTCACTCATGGGACATGGGTGTCGCTGGCTGGCCAGTATTTATTGCCCATCTCTAGCTGCCCTTGAACTGAGTGGATTGTAAGAAAAGGGATAATCAATCATGGACAACTAAGGAAATAGTCCTGCTTCCACCAAAAAAAAGACTGTGTGTGGAAGCTTGGTAAGGTAAAAGAGGCGGAGGAGTGGCATTGCTAATCAGGGATAGTACCACAGCTGCAGAAAGGGAGATGGTTGAGGAGGGTTTGCCTACAGAGTCAGTAAGGGTGGAAGTCAGAAACAGGAAAGCAACAGTCATTTTATTGGGAGTTTTCTACAGGCCCCCCCCCCAAGTGGCAACAGAGGAGTGGAGGGGCAGATTGGGAGGCAGATTTTGGAAAGGTGTAGGAGTAATGGGGTTGTTGTCATGGGTCACTTTAACTTCCCTTATATTGATTGGAACCTACTTAGTTCAAATAGTTTGGATGGAGCAGTTTTTGTCAGGTGTGTTACGAAGGGTTCCTGACATAATATGTAGATAGGCCAACCAGAGGGAAAGCCATATTGGATTTGGCAACAAACCATACCAGGTGTCAAATCTGTCAGCATTTCGGTAATAGTCATCACAACTCCCTGACCTTTACTATACTCATGGAGAGAAATAGGAGTAGACAGTATAAGAAAGTAATTGGGGGAGGGGGAATTACAATGCTGTATTCAGACAGGATCCAGGAACAGGGGCACCTAAATTGGGAACAGATGTTCTCAGGGAAATGCATGAGATTGTTTAGAAGGTTGTTTAGGAAGCACTTGCTGATAGTGCTGCACAGGATTGTTCCACTGTGGCAAGGAAGGGATGGTAGGGTGAAAGAAGCTTGGGTAACTAGGGGTGTGGAACATCTAGCCAAGAGGAAGAAGGAAGCCTACTTAAGATTGAGGAGGCAAGGATCAGACTGGGCTTTAGAGAGTTACAAGGTAGCCAGGAAGGAAATGAAGAATGGACTTAGGACAGCTAGAAGGCGACATGAAAAAGCTTTATTGGGTAGGATTAAGGAAAACCCTAAGGTGTTCTACACTAACGTGAGGAACAACAGGATGGACAAAGTGATGGTAGGGCTGATCAGGGATAGTGGAGTGAACTTGTGCCTGGAGTTGGAGGAAGATGGGAGGTCCTTAATGAATACGTTGCTTTAGGATTCACGACTGAGAGGGACCATGATATTTCTGAGGACAGCATGAGACAGACTGCTCTGCTAGAAAAGGCTGATGTTAGGAAGAAGAATGTGCTGAAAAGTTTGAAAAATCTAAGGATAGATAAATCGTCTGGGTCAGACAGGATATAACTGAGGTTATATAGGAAGCAAGGGAAGAGATTGCTGCGCCTTTGGCGATGATCTTTGCATCCTCACTGTCTACTGAAGTACTGCCAGATGATTGGAGGGTGGCAAAATTATTTCCTTGTTCAAGAAAGGGAAGAGGGATAATCCTAGGAATTATAGACCAGTCAGTCTATGTCTATGGTAGGCAAAGTATTGGAGAGGATTCTGAGAGATAGGATTTATGATTACTTGGAAAATTTTTTAGTTTGATTAGAGATAGTCAGCATGGCTTTGTGAGGAGGAGGTCATGCCTCACAAACCTGATTGAATTCTTTGAGGATGTGACAAAACATGTTGATGAAGGTACAGCAGTGGATGTAGTGTACATCGATTTTAGCAAATTATTTGATAAAGGTTCCCATGGTAGGCTCATTCAGAAAGTAAGGAGGCATGGGTTACAGAGAAATCTGGCTGTCTAGATACAGAAATAGTTGGCCCATAGAGGACAGAGGGGGATAGTAGATGGAAAGTATTCAGCCAGGAACTCAGTGACTTGTATTCCATAGAGATCTGTTTTGGGACCTCTGCTCTTTGTGATTTTTAAAAATGACTTGGATAAGGAAGTGGAAGGATGGGTTAGCAAGTTTGCCAATGACATGAAGGTTGGTGGAGTTGTGGGTAGTGTGGAGGGCCGTTGTAGGTTTCAACAGGTCATAGACAGGATGCACAACTGAGCTGATAAGTGGCAGTTGGGGTTCAATCTGGAAAAGTGTGAAGTCATTCACTTTGGAAGATTGAATTTGAATGTAGAATACAAGGTTAAAGGCAGGATTCTTGGCAGTGGGAAGGAACAGAAGAATCTTGTGATCCATTTCCCTAGATCCCTCAGAGTTGCCACCCAAGTTGTTAGGGTTGTTAAGAAGGCCTACAGTTTGTTGACAATCATTTGCAGGGAGATTGAGTTTAAGAGCCGTGAGGTTACGCTGCAGCTCTATAGAGCCCTGGTTAAACCATGCTTGGAATGTTGTGTCCATTTCTGGTTGCCTTATTACAGGAAAGAAGTGGAAGCTTTAGAGAGATTGTAGAGCAGATTTACCAGGAGATGCTGCCTGGACTGGAGGGCAGATTTTAAAAAGAAAGATTGAGGGAGCTAGGGCTTTTCTCATTGGAGTGAAAAAGGATGAGAGGTGACTTGATGGAGATGTACAAGATGTTGAGGGGCATAGATAGAGTGGATAGCCAGACTTTTTCCCATAGTGGAAATGTCTATCATGATAGGCATAATTTTATGATAATTGGATGAAGTTTAGGGGAGATGTCAGTGAAAGGTTTCTTTGGATTGAAATTGTCCCATCGGGCAGATGCAGAATGGGTTTACGAAAGGCAGGTCATGTTAACCTAATTTACTGGAATTCTTTGAGAACATTTTGAGCACGGTGGTGGATGTGGTATATCTGGATTTCCAGAAGGCATTCAACAATGTGCCACACAAAAAGCTGCTGCATAAGATGAAAGTGCATGGTGTTACGGGTAAGGTATTAGCCTGAATAGAAAATTGGTTAACTAATGGCATGGTGGCTCAGTGGTGAGCACTGCTGCCTTAGAGTCCCAGGGACCCGGGTTCGATTCCCACCTCGGGCAACTGTCTGTGTGGAGTTTGCACATTCTTCCCGTGTCTGCATGGGTTTCCTCTGGGTGCTCCAGCTACCTCCACAATCCAAAGAAGTGTAGGTTCAGTGAATTGGCCATGCTAAATTGCCCATAGTGTTAGGGGTAAATATAGGGTAGGGGAATGGGTCTGGGTGCGTTACCTTTCAGAGTCTCAGTGTGGATCTGTTGGGACGAAAGGCCTGCTTTCAAACGGTTGGGAATCTAATCTAACAAAAGGTAAAGAGTGGGGTTGAATGAATGCTTTTCTGGCTGACAATCAGTAGCTTGTGGTGTGTCTCAGGAATCAGTGTTGGAACCACAATTGGAATTTAGAAGAATGAGGGGTAAGTGGAGACAAGTAAGTGGTGCTGAGTCCACAAAAAGATCAGCCATGATCTTATTGAATGGCGGAGCAGGAGCAGGCCATCTGGCCCATCGAGCCTGCTATTTCTTATGTTCTTATGAGTGGCTTAGAATCAACCACATTGCTGTGGGTCTGGAGTCATATACAGACCAGACTAGGTGAAGGTGGCAGATTTCCTTACGTTAAGGACATTAGTAACCCAGGTGGGTTCTTCTGACAATCAGCAATGGTTTCATGATCTTCAGTTGATTCTTAATTCCAGATTTTAACAAGTATTCAATTGAAATTCCACCATTTGCCATGGTGGGAATTGAAACTTGGTGCCCAGAATATTAGCTGAGTTTCAGGATTCATAGTTTAGCAATAAAATCACTAGACCATTGCCTCCCTTAGGAACAGCTGGCAACATCTGGAACCTCTCCAGTGCAATCACATTCCTCCTATAAAGTGGATTCCAGAACTCCACTCAACACTCTGGCAGTGGCCTAACCAACCTTTTATACAGTCTCAGCATTACCTCCCTGTTCTTAAACTTTTGGCATCAGCTGATAAAGGCAAGTATTCCATATGCCTTCTTAATCACTTCTATCCATCTGTCCCACTTCCTTAAGGGATGGGTGAATTGCATACCAAGGTCCTGCTGATCTTTTGTGCTTCCCAGGGTCCTAGTATTCATCATGTATTCCTTGCTGAAAATGTGTTGCTGGAAAAGCACAGCAGGTCAGGCAGTATCCAAGGAACAGGAAATTCAACTTTTCAGGCATAAGCCCTTCTTCATTCCTGAAGAAGGGCTTATGCCCGAAATGTCGAATTTCCTATTCCTTGGATGCTGCCTGACCTACTGCTTTTCCAGCAACACATTTTCAGCTCTGATCTCCAGAGACCTCACTTTCTGCAGACCTCACTTTCTGCTCCATCATGTATTCCTTGACTTGTTTGTCCTGCCAAGTGCATCTCCTCATGTTCATCAGGATTGAATTTTATTTGCCATTGATCAATCTATCTGACCAGCTCGACTACATCCCCCTTTAATCTAAGACTATTCTTGCCATTATTAACCATCACATCAATTTTCTTACCACCTGTGGACTTGCTGATCAACCCTCCTGCATTCAAGTCTAAATCATTTATAGTGAATAATATACCACAAACAGCAAGGGCCTGAACATTGAATCCCACAGAGCTCCATTGAACACAGGTTTCCAGTCACAAAAACATGCCTTGACCATCCTCAGCTTTCTTCCATTCAGCCAGTTGTGGATCCAATTTGTCAAATTTCCTTGCAGTTACTTTTGATATCACTCCCCCAATACGGGGCCTTATCAAAAGCCAACCTGAAGTCCAAGCAGACTGTGTCAAATCCATTGTCCTTATCTCGGCATCTGGTTACCTCTTTGAAAAATTCAGTAAATTTGGTTAGAAATAACGTCTCCCTAACAAAATCATATCGACTACACTTGATTAATCCCTGTCTCTCCAAGTTTATTCTGTCCCTCAAATCAGTGTGACTAGCCTGTAGTTTCCTGGCTTAACCCTTGCTCCCTTCTGGAATAACAATACCATGTTGGCTGTCCTCCAGTCCTCCAGCACCTCTCCTATGGTCAGGGAGGAATGGGAAATTGTTGCCAGCACCCCTGCTATTTCCTGCAACGCCTCACACATTAGCCTGTGATACATTTCATCCAGCATTGGAGATTTATCTAGGTTTAAGATTGCCAGACCACTCAGAATCTTCTCTGTGACAGCCCATCATTTTTCTGTAAAAGCAGGGTGAATTATTTCTGAGTTGACTCCTGCCTTCACTTATTCTTTAAACGCGGTTTGCTCCTGAAAGAATTGATATCTAAAAATTAGAAACACAAATTCTCTAACTTAGTTCTCCTTCCTCTGCTCATTGACTCAGCATTGATCAAAGATAGACTATGTGATATGCCTGCTCTATTTAGTTCAATGCTGCAACATCTATGACTAAGATATATTTACTTTGTAGTCAAGCAACAATTGTTCCATTGAAAATTAATTTGAGGAGAAAATCCAAATGTAAAGATTTTAAACTCAAGTTGCACAAGCTGATGGACGGCACAGTGGCTTCGTGGTGAGCACTGCTGCCTCACAGCGCCAGGGACCCGGGTTCGATTCCAGCCTTGGATGGCTGTCTGTGTTGAGTTTGCAGGTTCTCCTCGTGTCTGTGTGGGTTTCCTCCGGATGCTCCGGTTTCCTAGACCTCTCCATTTCCATCTCGGGTGACCGACTCAACATGGACATTTAGTATAAACTGACTGACTCCCACAGCTACCTAGATTACACTTCCTCCCACCCTGCCCCCTGTAAAAATGCCATCCCATATTCCCAATTCCTTCGCCTCTGCCGCATCTGCTCCCAGGAGGACCAATTCCAATACCGAACAACCCAGATGGCCTCCTTCTTCAAAGACCGCAATTTCCCCTTAGACATGGTTGACGATGCTCTCCACCGCATCTCCTCCACTTCCCGCTCCTCCGCCCCTGAACCCCGCCCCTCCAAACAGACCCCACCACCAAGGATCTATTTCACTCCCCTCCCCTATCAGTGTTCCGGAAAGACCGCTCCCTCCGCGATTCCCCCACCAACTCAACCTCCACTCCTGGCACCTTCCCCTGCAACCGCAAGAAATGCAAAACTTGCGCCCACACTTCCCTCCAAGGCCCCAAGGGATCCTTCCATATCTGTCACAAATTCACCTGCACCTCCACACACATCATTTACTGCATCCGCTGCACCCAATGTGGCCTCCTCTATATTGGGGAGACAGGCCGCCTACTTGCGGAACGTTTCAGAGAACACTTCTGGGACACCAGAACCAACCAACCCAACCACTCCGTGGCTGAACACTTTAACTCCCCCTCCCACTCCACCAAGGACATGTAGGTCCTTGGCCTCCTCCATCGCTAGACCATGGCAACATGACGCCTGGAGGAAGAGCACCTCATCTTCCACCTAGGAACCCTCCAACCACAAGGGATGAATGCAGATTTCTCCAGCTTCCTCATTTCCCCTCCCCCCACCTTATCTCAGTCCCAACCCTCGGACTCAACACCACCTTCCTAACCTGCAATCTTCTTCCTGACCTCTCCGCCCCCACCCCACTCCGGCCTATCACCCTCACCTTAACCTCCTTCCACCTATCGCATTCCCAACGCCCCTCCCCCAAGTCCCTCCTCCCTACCTTTCATCTTAGTCTGCTTGGCACACCTTCCTCATTCCTGAAGAAGGGCTTATGCCCGAAATGTCGATTCTCCTGCTCCTTGGATGCTGCCTGACCTGCTGTGCTTTTCCAGCAACACATTTTTCAGCTCTTTCTTCCCACAATCCAAAGATGAATTGGCCATGCTAAATTGTCCATGTGATAGGTGCACTAGTCAGCGGGAAATGGGTCTGGAGTGGCTTACTCTGGAGAGTCGGTGTGGACTTGTTGGGCTGAAGTTCCCCCACACTGTAGGGAATCTAATCTAATTTTGCACTTTCTCAGCTGCAGTGAAACCAAACATGGAGCAGTATCTTGAAACATTGAACATTAACTTTCTACCTGTATTTGAATGTTTTCAAGTGTTTTCCCTTTTCTTCCCTTTTCCCATCTCATGCTGTCAGCATTTGCCTGCTGGGTGGGTGCAGCTCAAGAAGCTTGACACCAACCCAGACGAATCAGCCCACTTGATAGGCACTACATTCATAAGCATCCACTTCTTCCACATTGATGCTCAGTAGCAGCAGTGTGTACTATCTATAAAATGCACTCCAGAAATTCGCCAAGGTTCCTTAGACAGCACCATCCAAGTTCAAGACCACTACCATCTAGAGGGATAAGGGCAGCAGATACATGGAAATACAATCACCGCAAGTTCCTCTCCAAGCTACTTACCATCCTGACTTAGAGATATATCCCCGTCCTTCACTGTCACTGGGTCAAAATCCTGCAATTCCCTCCCTAGTGACATTGTGGGTCTACCTACAACACATGGACTGTGGTGGCTTTAAGAAGGCAGCTGAAAGACAACTAGAATAGGCAATAAATCCTGGCCAGCCAGTGACACCCACATCCCATGACCAGTGATGGATTTACCATGTATTATCTATTATTGTAACTGAGATCAGTAACCATTCGTAACTCCCAGCAGGATCCTAGACAGCAAACATGAACAGGAACTCTGACTGACCTTTACCACAACTAACTGAAGTCAATCAGAGCTGAAATCATTAACTCTGAACTCTTGGACCACTTAAGAACTAAGCCTCAGGGAAACTCTGAATACCTATTTTATTTAATACATTTTTTAGTTATTGGCATCAATACAATAAACTTTGTCAGTTGAGTTATCACTTCAACTATCTAAAAGACATAAACCATGGGTCACAATTTTTAAGAATGCTTCTTCCTAAGTATATAAATAGTAGGCAGGGCCCTTGTGGTGCAATGGTAGTGTCCCTATGTCTGGCTCAGGGGGGTCTATGTCAAGTCTAATGTGCTCCAGAGATGTGTACCAGCATTTCTGAACATGTTGATTAGAAAACATCTATAAATATTAGGACTCACCTTTTAAAACCTCATTGATATAATTTTTATGATAATATATTCGAAATGCATCACTGACACTGGAGCTGTCCCAAACTCCATTGGTCATGATATAAATGTCCATATTTCCATAGCGTGATTTAATCCATTGTAGGACTTTACGTATCCCCCATGGTGCAACTGCCATTTCAGAATGAGTTTGACGATGGGGAAGAAAAGGAAAGAAGAAATGGGAGGGGGATGGAAATGTCAACAATGTTACATCTCTCAACAAACTCCCATCGTGGTCCATTTCATACTTGGTTCCATTTTTGGACTGATGTAAGATTAACCTTGTGGTAAAATGACTGATTGCAAAAAAGTCAGCAGTTCCTTTAATTATCTGTTTTTCTTCATCAGTGAAATATGGTAAGAACGAACTGGAGAGACGTTTTTTATTTTTAAAGAGGATGTACTCCCTCATTTTATGTGGATAATCTCCAGTTTTGAAAATGGCATCTGCAAACCATGCTATTTGGAATTGCAGGAGCCTCTCAGCAGCTCTGTGGTGGGATTCAACAAAGGGATTTGCTCGTTCTGCCCAGTCAGCACGCAGTGTCAGAGACACAAGTCCATGGTGCTTATTTCTATAGTCTCTATTGTAGGTGTGCCAGGCTAAAGCATGAGCGATGATCATGTTATGTGCTGCCCTGTAGGTGTCAGGGCTTCTCTGAACATTTATATTTGGTTCATTCATAGTGAGCCACAATTTGACCAAGTTGCCAAATTCTTGAAAGCATACTTTTGCATAAGCATTGAAAGCAACAGCAGTCTCTCTGTTGAGCCATCCTCCCTTATTCAGCAGTGGTGCAGGTAAGTCAATATCAGCAGATACTGGATGATACAAAGTGATAGTGCTGGCAATGTTCAGTTTTAAAAGTTCTGTAATAATACAACGGTAATAAGTTAGAAGACTTCTATTTACACTGGATGGATCACCACTGGGTAGAATCTTGGCCCACTTGAAAGCAAAGCTGTAGTGAGACACATTCATCTTCCTCACCAATGCTACATGGTGCTTGAAGTTCCTGAAATCAGTGCACTTAAATGGATGAGGCCACATAGTCACTCCACTGACTTTGTATAGTTTCTGATCTCCACTACGGTTCCAAAGGTAAAGGTTGTTGTCAACAAATTCAGGAGATAAAACCACATTGTTTACCTGAAATCAAAAAATCAAAAATAGAAAGTAAACAGGAGGCTTACAGTTCTGGATGTGACGAACAACCTTGTAATTTTCTGATATCAAAATTTTAGGGAGAAAGGATCCATGTTCACAACTTAAGAAATTGTAAATGACCTCTGTAAATCAGAGAAGAAAAGTTTGTTTTTACCTGTAGATCTGTTTCTGCAATTCCCCAGGAGAAGTTACATGGAAATTGTCCATTCACTCTTTGGCTAACCTCAGTCTCTGGAAAGCCATTTTGTTCTATAATCTGCTTATAGAAGAATGCAGAGGATTTTGCAATCCTAGACTTGTTCTTGCTGTTGAAATCCACATAGAACAATCCTCTTCTAATAGTGTAGTTAAACTGCCATTCAAAGCCATCTAATAGGGACCAAACAGTATATCCAAACACATTGACTCCATCAAAGCGAATAGCTGATCAGAACAAAACAAATCAAATTAATATCAAAAGGTATTTGGGAATATTGATGTATTTTACATATTAGCTTTCTTTGCCACATTGTTCTCAATTTCACATTGTCTGGTTTTCATTCCACAGTAATTCACTTTGTACTAGTTCCTCCCCTTGACATTTGAAAACATTTTTTTTTCTAGCGTCTAGTTCCTGTGTGTGCCAGGCAATTTCTCATTCTTATCCAAGTATTGTTTATACCTGTGTGACAGTGAATGTTGTGAGTTGTTCAACTGTGGGATGCAATGTAATTAAGCATGAAATCAGCGAAATGCAGATGCTGGATATCAGACACAAAATTTAAAAATGACAGAAAACTCAGCAGGTCTGGCACATCAGTGGAGAGAAAGCAGAGTTAATGTCTCAGATCCAGTGACCCTGCAGAACAGAACCAGCAATTTCTGATTTCCTTACAACTGAGCATGATCCTGTCCTCACCCAAAATTTAAATACATGCACTTAGAGCAGCACTTAATTTGTTGGACTGGGACACTGGCATATCGTTACACCCTAACCCAGAGGGATTGAGACCAACTGTAACACACCATCTGTCATTGAAGATATTCTTACACCGAATAACTTCTCTCCTTACAGTTGTCATCAGTTAAGCCACTGAAGAGGCTCAGGGAACAATTATCAAGAGACTTACGACTTTTATTCTATTTTTTTCAACTAAGAAATCTTTAATCTAGAGTCACTGATTTCTTTTGGTCAGGAATGTTTCTAACTTCCATCATTTTCCTGCTTTGATTGGAACACCTCATATACTACCTAATGATGATAGAGAAATCACAGAGTGGAAGATAACAAGAATGTGAAATAGTAAAAGAGTGGGTGATTATGAGAATTAGAGATGTGAATGACAGTGAAGGTGCAGGATTGTCAATGGTGGAAAATTGTGAAAGTGGGAAATGAATGGTAGAGTCAGGAGTGGCGATAGTTAGCGAGTCATAACTAAGTGTGGAATGGTTGATACTAAGTGAGTGATAGCGAGAATGGGGAGTGGGTGAGAGTAAATAAGTGATAATGAGAGGTGCATGTCCTTGAGTTATATAGCATGGAAACAGACCCTTCGGTCAAACTCATCCATGCCGACCAGATATCCGCCATAAGTCTAGTCCCATATCCCTCTAAACCTTTCTACTCATATACTCATCCAGATAAGTTTTAAATGTTATAACCAGACCAGCATTCATCCCCTCCACCACTTCCTCTGGCAGCTCCATTTGTACTTGCACCATCCTCTGCCTGAAAATATTGCCCCTGAGATCCCTTTTATATTCTTCCCCTCGCACCTGAAATCTATGCCCTCTCATTTTGGACTCCTCCACCCTGGGGACAAGACCTTGCATATTTACCTTATCCATGCCCCTCATGATTTTATAAATCTCTATAAGGTCACCTCTCAGCCTCTGATCCTTCATGGAAAACAGCCCCAGTCTTTTCAACCTCTCCCCACAGCTCAAACTCTCCAACCGTGGAAAATCCTTCTAAATCTTTTCTGAACCCTTTCAAGTTTCACAACATGCTTCTTATAGGACGGAGACCAGAATTGCATGCAATAGTCCAAAAGTGGCCGAATCAATATTCTCTTCAGCTGCAACATGACTGCCCAACTATTACACTCAATGTATTGACCAATAAAGGTCCAAATGCCTTCTTCACTAACCTATCCTCCTGCGATTCCACTTTCCAGGAACTATGAACCTGCACTCCAAGGTCTCTTTGTTCACCCACACTCGCCAAAACCTTCATTTAGGTTATATGTCCTGCCCTGATTTGCATTTCTAAAATGTAGTACTTCATACTTATCTAAATTAAACTCTATCTGCCATTCCTTGGCCCATTGGACCATCTGACCTTGTCTTCTGACATAATCACCTTTGCTGTCCTGTATACCTCCACTTTTAGTGTCTTCTGCAACCATACCTCGCATGTTCACATCCAAATCATTTATATAAATGATAAAAAGTGGTGGACCAGCACCAATCCTTGTGGCACACTGCTGGTTATGGCCTCCAGTCTGAACAGCAACCTTCCACCACTTCTTGTCTTCTACCTTTGAGATGTTTCTGAATCCAAATAGCTAGTTCTCCCTGTATTCTGTGTGATCTAACCTTGCTAATTAGTCTACCATGAGGAACCCTGTCAAACACCTTACTGAAGTCCATATAGATCATATCCACTGCTCTGCCCTCATCAATCCTCTTTGTTACTTCTTTAACAAACTCAATCAAGTTAGTGAGACATGATTTCCCACGCACAAAGCCATGTTGACTATCCCTAATCAGTCCTTGCCTTTCCAAATACATGTACATTCTGTCCTTCAGAGTTTCCTCCAACAACTTATCCATCACCGATGTCAGGCTCACTGGTCTATAGTTCCCTGGCTTTTCCTTTCCACCTTTCTTAAATAGTGGCACATCATGAGCCAGTCGTCCGGCATCTCACCTGTGGCTATCGATGATGCAAATATCTCAGCAAGGGACCCAGCAATCTCTTCCCTCGCTTCCCACAGAGGTCCAGGGTACACCTGATTGGGTCCCAGAGATTTATCTATGTTTAACTGTTTTAGGATGTCCAGCATCTCCTACTCTGTAATATGGACATTTTTCAAGATGTCAGTATTTGTTTGCCAATGTTATATATTTTTCATTTTTTTCTCCACAGTTAACACTGATGCAAAATACTTTTTTAGTATCTCCTCCATCTTCTGAGGTTCCACTAGGCGGTCTTACTGATCTTTAAGGGACTTATTCTCTTCCTAGTTACCCTTTTGTCCTTAATGTATTTGTAGAATCCCTTTGGATTCTCCTTATTTCTATTTGCCAAAGCTATTTCATATTCCCTTTTTGCCCTCCTGATTTCCCTCTTAAAAATACTCCTACTGCCTTTATACTCTTATAAGGATTCACTTGATCCCTGCATCTATACTTGACATATGCTTCCTTCTTTTTCTTGACCAAATCTCAATTTCTCTAGTCATCCAGCATTCTGTACATCTACCAGCCTTACCCTTCATACTCACAGAAACATACAATCTCTGGATTCTCATTATCTTATTTTTGAAGGCTTCACATTTTTCAGTTGTCTCTTTACCTTCAAACATCTGCCCCAATCAACTTTCGAAAGTTCTTGCCTAATACTGTTAAAACTGGCCTTCCTCCAATTTAGAACTTTAACTTTTAGATCCAATCTATCCTTTTCCATCACCAATGTAAAACTAATAGAATGTTGCTCACTTGCTCCAAAGTGCTCCCCCATTGACACTTCAGTCACCCGCCTCACCTTTCACAAGAGTAGGACAGGTTTTGCACCTTCTCTAGTACGTATATCTACGTGCTGAATCAAAAAAATTTCTACTACACACATAACAAATTCCACTCCATCCAAGCCCATAACATTATGGCAGTTCCAGTCTATGTTTGGAAAATTAAAATGAGGCCAGAAACAGGGAGATAATGGACTTGAATGTGTGGCTGGGGAACTAAGGAAGTAAGGATTTAAATTCTTGGATCACTTGGGTATGTTTTGTGGTAAGCATAAATTATATAAGAGAGATGGTTTGCACCTTAATAGGTTAGGGACCAGCATTCTGGCAGGCAGGTTTGCTACTGCAACACAGCTACGTTTAAACTAAGTAGTGGGTTGGGGGGGGGGGGACACAAACTGGATGTTTAAGAAGGAAATTGAAGAGAAAGTTAGAACAAGGGAAGTCAAGAAAGACAACAGTATCAATGAGGCAGAAAACTCAAAAAGGGATCATGCTGTAAGGTTGAGTGAAATAGGAGTTGATGGGAAGGGTGAGGACAGTAACAAATTAAAAATACTGTACATGAATGCACGAAGCATTAGAAATAAGATGGATGAGCTTGATGCTCTTTTGGAAATTGGCAGATACGATATTGTGGGGATAACTGAGATGTGGCTTCAAGTGGACAGGGCTTGGGAAATGTATATTCAAGGCTACACGTGCTTTTGTAAGGACAGACTGATGGGCAGAGGGGGTGGGGTGGCCATGTTGGTAAGGGATTGTATTCAGTCCCTTGCACAGGGGGACCTGGAATCAGGGGATGTAGAGTCAGAGTGGATAGAGCTGAGAAGTTCTAAGGGTAAAAAGACCCTCTTGGGAGTTATCTACAGGCCCCCAAACAGTAGTCTGGATGTCAGACGTAAGTTAAATCAGGAGCTGAAATTGGCCTGTCGCAAAGATGTTACTGCAGTTGTTATGGGGGATTTCAACGTGCAGGTAGATTGGGAGAATCAGGATGGTATTGAACCCCAAGAAAGAGATTTTGTGGAGTGCATCTGAGATGGATTCTTAGAACAGCTGGTGCTGGAGCCTACCACGGAGAAGGCAATTCTGAATCTGGTATTGAGCAACCAGAATTGATCAGGGACCTCGAAGTGAAGGAACCATTGGGAGGTAGTGACCATAATACAATAAGCTTCAATCTGCAATTTGAGAGGGAGACGGTACAATCAGAAGTGACAATATTTCTGTTGAATAAAGGGAACTATGGCGCTATGAGGGAGGACCTGGTCAAAGTTCAATGGTGCAATACCTTAGCAGGGATGACCGTGGAGGAACAATGGCGGATATTTCTGTGTATAATGCAGAAGATGCAGGATCAGTTCATTCCAAAAAGGAAGAAAGATCCTAGGAGGAGGCATGGGGTGCTGTGGCGGATGAGGGAAGTTAAGAAAAATATAAAGTTAAAAGAGAAAAAATATAACATAGCAAAGATAAGTGGGAAAACGGAGGACTGGGAAGCTTTTAAAGAACAACAGAGGATTACTAAGAAGGAAATACGCAGAGAAAAAATGAGGTACGAAGGTAAACTGGCAAAAAACATAAAGGAGGATAGTAAAAGCTTTTTTAGGTATGTGAAAGGCAAAAAAATGGTTAAGACTAAAATTGGGCCCTTGAAGACAGAAACAGGGGACTATATTGCGGGGAACAAAGAAATGGCAGAAGAATTGGACTGTTACTTCAGATCTGTGTTCACTGGGGAAGACACAAGCAATCTCCATGAGGTAATAGTGGCTGAAGGACCTGCACTTAAGGAAATTTATATTTGCCAGGAATTGGTGTTGGAGAGACTGTTAGGTCTGAAGGTTGATAAGTCCCCGGGACTTGATGGTCTACATCCCAGGCTACTGAAGGAGGTGGCTTGAGAAATCATGGATGCGTTGGTGATTATTTTCCAGAGTTTGATAGATTCAGGATCAGTTCCTGCGGATTGGAGGGTAGCTAATGTTGTACCACTTTTTAAGAAAGGTGGGAGAGAGAAAGCAGGAAATTATAGACCAGTTAGTCTGACCTCAGTGGTGGGAAAGATGCTGGAGTCTAATATAATGGATGAAATTACGACACATCTGGATAGTAGTAACAGGATAGGTCAGAGTCAGCATGGATTTATGACTAATCTTCTGAAATTTTTTGAAGATGGACAAGGGAGATCCAGTCAATGTAGTGTACCTGGACTTTCAGAAAGCTTTTGATAAAGTCCCACATAGAAGGTTAGTGAGCAAAATTAGGGCGCATGGTATTGGGGGCAAAGTATTAACTTGGATTGAAAGTTGGTTTGCTGATAGGGAACAAAGAGTAGTGACAAACGGCTCCATTTCGGAATGGCAGGCAGTGACCAGTGGGGTCCCACAGGGATCAATGCTGGGACTGCAGCTTTTTACAATATATATTAATGATATAGAAGATGGTATTAGTAATAACATTAGCAAATTTGCCGATGATACTAAGCTGAGTGGCAGGGTGAAATATGAAGAGGATGTTAGGAGATTACAGGGTGACCTGGACAGGTTAGGTGAGTGGTCAGATGCATGGCAGATGCAGTTTAATGTGGATAAATGTATGGTTATTCACTTTGGTGGCAAGAACAGGAAGGCAGATTACTACCTAAATGGAATCAATTTAGGTAAAGGGGCAGTACAAAGAGATCTGGGTGTTCTTGTACACCAGTCAATGAAGGTAAGCATGCAGGTACAGCAGGTAGTGAAGAAGGCTAATAGCATGCTGGCCTTCATAACAAGAGGGATTGAATATAGAACCAAAGAGGTTCTTCTGCAGCTGTACAGGGCCCTGGTGAGACCACACCTCGAGTACTGTGTGCAGTTCTGTCTGCAAATTTAAGGAAAGACATTCCGGCTATTGAGGGAGTGCAGCGTAGGTTCAAGAGGTCAATTCCTGGAATGGTGGGACTACCTTACGCTGAAAGACTGGAGCAACTGGGCTTGTATACCCTTGAGTTTAGAAGACTGAGAGGGGATCTGATTGAGACATATAAGATTATTAAAGTATTGGACCCTCTGGAGGCATGTTTCCGCTGATTGGTGAGTGCCAAACCAGAGGACACAGCTTAAAAAAAAGGGAGAGACCATTTAGGACAGAGATGAGGAGAAACTTCTTCACCCAGAGAGTGGTGGCTGTGTGGAATGCTCTGCCCCAGAAGGCCATGGAGGCCCAAGTCTCTGGATTCATTTAAGAAAGAGTTGGATAGAGCTCTCAAGGATAGTGGAATCAAGGGTTATGGATATAAGGCAGGAACAGGATACTGATTGAGGATGATCAGCCATGATCATATTGAATAGTGGTGCAGGCTCGAAGGGCAGAATGGCCTACACCTGCACCTATTGTCTATTGTCTTTTGTCTATTGTTCTGATGTCTCACTATCAGCTTCAGGATCATCTGTCTGTGCCTCTGACGAGACTGTCCCCTATCACAATTGATCGCTTGGAACTTGGCATACCCCTCATTACATTAGAGCCAGGCTCGGTACCAGAAACCTGGCTGTCAGTGCTACATTCCCTTGAGAGTCCATCACCCCTACATTTTCTAAAATAGCACACTTGTTTGAGATGGGGATAGCCACAGGAGACTCCTGCCCTTCCTGCCTCCCTCTCCTACCTTTCCTGAAGGTCACTCATCTACCTGACTCTATCTTGAGGTTATTTCCCTTGCTGCAACTGCCATTCCATCACATGCCCTGGCTCCTGTAAATTCCTCACCTCTAACTGCTACTCCAACTGATCCATGTGATCCAATAGAATTTGCAATCAAGCACACTTCCTGCAGACATAATCATCACCAACATGGAATACCTCCCTAATCTCCCATATCTGACAGGAAGAGCACATCAATCTACTAAAGGCCAACATTGCACCTTAACAATCTACAGACCCAGAAAATAGCCCAATCTTATTGCTCTAAAAGCACTTCTCCATGCTAACTTAGTACCTGTGTTTTATATTTTTAAAGTTTAATCAAGAGTCAGATCTCAATAAAAAAATTATTATCAAAAGAACCTACTCTACTCACTATTGTAGATTTCCCAAAAAAAAGCTGCGTGGGTAATAGTAAGTAACGATTGTGAGAAGGGAGAGTGGGTAATACTAAGTGAGCAATAGAGAAATTGGGCAGTGGATGATAGTGAGAGTGGGAACTGATAACAAAATGTAGCCCAGGACCAGGAATCACAGGCTAAGGATATGGAGTCAGCTAGAGGAATCAAAGGGGATGAGGCGAAAGTGGGAACAGAGTACAGAGTTGGATGATAAGCCATGACCATAACCAAAAGTGGAGCAGGCTCAAAGGGGTTAATGGTCTATTCTTGTTCCTTTTTTCTAAATTATTTTGGAAATAGGTGATATTGAGTGATTGTGAGAATGGGGAGAGGATAATGGTGAGAGTAGGAATTGGGGTGATAGGGTGGGGAGTGAGTGATGGAATGAGAGTGGGTGATAGTAAGTGAGCTTAGATGAGTGCGGCAGTGGGTAATAGAGAAACTGGGTGATGATGTAGTATTGAATAATATCCAAGGCTCAGTTAGGTAGATGTTCGATTGATAAGGGAGTCACGGGCTGTGGAGGGGGACAGCAGGCAGGAAAGTGGAGTTAAGATCACTTAACAAATAGATCAGCTGTCGCCTTACTGAAAGATGGACTGGGCTCAGTAGGAGGAATGACTTATGTCTGCTCACAATCCTTGTGTCTCTGATATTTCTCAATACACCAGTCTAGAACAGACAGCATTCTCTCCCACTCTGTTGGACTGGACTGCTGGTGCAATGGCGTTTTCTCCAATCTTAGAAGAGCATCCCACATTCAGCAATCCCTATCGTAACAGTCTGTTATGCATCTCCCAGGGAACCTGATAAATATAATGCTTCGTTTGAAGTGGGCCACTGACCATTATGAAGTGGCTTAAGGTAATTCTGTTTTTTTTTAACAGACTGTGCAGTGGAAAGAAGCAGAGGTGAACAGTGAAGGAAGGCAGCATTAATGCTGTGACCATCAGCACTTGCTCAGGAATAACCTGCTCACCAGGGCCACTCAGCTCCTGACTTCATTGCAGCCTTGATCCAAATGTGACAAAAGAGCTGAACTCAAGACCAAAAGTGGCATGAAGGAGTCCTCGCAAAACTGGGATCAATGGAGGTCAAGGGGAAAATTCTCCTCTGGTTGGAGTCATACCTAGCTCAAAGGAAGACAGATGTAGTTGTTGGAAGTTAATCACCTCCCAGGTCCTAGGCCCAATCATCTTTAGTTGCTTCCTCAATAATTGTACCTTCATCAGAAGGTTAGAAGTGGATATGTTTGCCAATGATTGCGCAACATTCAGCACCATTCATGAATCTCAGATACTGGAAGAGTTGTGTCTATCTACAGCAAGACCTTGGACTGACAAGTAGCAAGTAACATTTGTGCCACACAAGTGCTGGGCAATGACCATCTGTAAAAAGAGAGAATTCAAATGCCACCTCTTGATATTCAAAGCATTACCATCACTAAATTACCCACTATCAAAATCCTGGGTACCACCATTGAACTGGGCCAATCTTTTGAGTGTTGTGGCTATAAGCACAGATTAAAGGCTAGGAATTGTGCAGTGAGTCATCACCTCCTGACTCCCCAAACCCTGTCAACCATCTACAAGATCCAAATCAGTGATGGAATACTTTCCACTTGCTTGGATGAGTGCAACTCTGACAATAAGATACCAATATGATCTAAGACAACCAGACAGATAATCTATTCATCACCTTTAACAGTCACACTGTCACTGCTGAGGCAAAGTGCCAGCAATATATAAAGTATTTAAAAAGTGCTTTGTACCAACTAACCAAGGGTACTTTGACAGCCCCATACAAACCTGGAACTGTACTGCATAGATGGACAAGGCCAGCAGGTATATGGGAACACCAACACTTGCAAATTCTCCACCATCATGTCTTGGAAATATATCATCATTAATTGGATGTAAATGCTGGTAGTTGCTTCCTAAGACCACTGTGGCAGTCCCTACACACCAAGCACTGCAATGGTTCATTAAGGCAGCACACCACCATCTCCTCCAGGACGATTAGGAATGGGTAATAGATTCTGGCTTTACTGGGATGCCAACATCCCATTAAAAAATAAAAGAAAAACTCTGGTACAGTTTTGAACCCAAAGTCAAAGGATAACACACTAATTCACTGCAAAACTCATGACATCTTCTGCTCCCAATTTTGCACACAATGTAAACTGGGAACATTCTATGAAGACCTATGTGTAAAAGTTTAAGTAATATTTCAATCCTGTTCCATAACAAAAATGTAACTTTTTTTTTACAGGATTAACATTATAATTTCACTTTGATCATTAATTAAAATAGAGTAAAATAATAAGGTAGTCTGTAGACTAATGGATACACAGAGTATAAATGTTAACACAGCAAGATATACTCACCTTTTAATAACTCATTTATGAATTTTTTCATAAGATAAATAATAATTGTATCTTCTGTTTTAACATAGCTATTAGAAAACCATCCATTCTCAGCAATTAAGATCTTAGGACTGTTGTATTCCAACTTTATCCATTTCAGGACCCGCCCAAGATGGAGAGATTCACGATTTTTAAGTTTGAGACTGTCTGGCAGTGACCGAAAGATATTTGGACCAAAAGAAAATGCAAAGAAATCTGCTGTTCCATTAATGAAGCTCTTTTCTTTTTCAGTAAATGTAGGCAAAGATGTGACTTGCATTTTCAAGCTGTCAGGGTAGTCACCGTCCACAAAGATTGGTTTAGCAAACCATCCTAATACAAGGTCCATGGACGTCTGGAAACTCTTATAGTTGAAGTTGCTATTCTTTGGTTCAAGCCAGTGGGAGCCCAATACCATGGACACAAAGCCTTTCTGCAACTTGCGAAATTGCCTGTCATAAGTGTGCCAGACTGTTGCATGTGCCTGTCAGACAAATAAAATCAATGATAGCAAATCAGACCAGAGAATCAACACTACTTTTAAATAAAACAAAGAATTGCTGGTGCTGTAAGTCTGAAACAAAAAACAGAAATTGCTGGAGAAACTCAGCAGGTCTTGCAGTATCTGTTGACCAGAAACAGTTAAAATTTCTAGTCCAATAACCGTTCTTCAGATTTTCAAAGTTAAAAATCACACACCAGGTTATAGTCCAACAGGTTTAATTAGAAACACTAGCTTTTGGAGTGCTGCTCCTTCATCAGGAGCGGTGCTCCGAAAGCTAGTGCTGCCAATTCAACCTGTTGGACTATAACCTGATGTTGTGTGATTTTTAACCTTGTACACCCCAGTCCAACGCTGGCAACTCCAAATTCATATTTCCAGTTCTGAAGACGGGTCACTGACTGGAAACGTTAACTATGCTTCCAATTCTTTTAAATATATGACATTGTGACTATTCTTTAGGGCAGCATATTTTGCTGTAACTGATATATGTCACTATAGACTGATGCGTTGCTGGTCAAAGCACAGCAGGCCAGGCAGCATCTCAGGAATAGGGAATTCGACGTTTCGAGCATAAGCCCTTCATCAGGAATGAGAGAGAGTAGCCAAGCAGGCTAAGATAAAAGGTAGGGAGGAGGGACTTGGGGGAGGGGGGATGGAGGTGGGATAGGTGGAAGGAGGTCAAGGTGAGGGTGATAGGCCGGAGTGGGGTGGGGGCGGAGAGGTCAGGAAGGAGATTGCAGGTTAGGAGGGCGGTGCTGAGTTGAGGGATCCGACTGAGACAAGGTGGGGGGAGGGGAAATGAGGAAACTGGAGAAATCTGAATTCATACCTTGTGGTTGGAGGGTTCCCAGGCGGAAGATGAGGCGCTCCTCCTCCAGCTGTCGTGTTGTTATGTTCTGCCGGTGGAGGAGTCCAAGGACCTGCATGTCCTCGGTGGAGTGGGAGGGAGAGTTAAAGTGTTGAGCCACGGGGTGGTTGGGTTGGTTGGTCCAGGCGGCCCAGAGGTGTTCTCTGAAGCGTTCCACAAGTAAGCGGCCTGTCTCCCCAATATAGAGGAGGCCACATTGGGTGCAGCGGATGCAATAGATGATGTGTGTGGAGGTACAGGTGAACTTGTGGCGGATATGGAAGGATCCCTTGGGGCCTTGGAGGGAAGTGAGTGTGGAGGTGTGGGCGCAAGTTTTACATTTCCTGCGGTTGCAGGGGAAAGTGCGGGGGTGGAGGTTGGGTTGGTGGGGGGTGTGGATCTGACGAGGGAGTCACAAAAGGAGTGGTCCTTGCGGAACGCTGATAGGGGAGGGGAGGGAAATATATCCTTGGTGGTGGGGTCCGTTTGGAGGTGGCGGAAATGACGGCGGATGATACGTTGCATGCGGAGGTTGGTGGGATGGTAGGTGAGAACCAGTGGGGTTCTGTCTTGGTGGCGGTTGGAGGAGCGGGGCTCAAGGGCGGAGGAGCGGGAAGTGGAGGAGATGCGGTGGAGGGCATCGTCAATCACGTCTGGGGGGAATCTGCGGTCCTTGAAGAAGGAGGCCATCTGGGCTGTGCGGTGTTGGAACTGGTCCTCCTGGGAGCAGATGCGGCGGAGACGAAGGAATTGGGAATATGGGATGGAGTTTTTGCAGGGGGCAGGGTGGGAGGAGGTGTAGTCCAGGTAGCTGTGGGAGTCAGTCGGTTTATAGTAGATGTCTGTGTTGAGTCGGTTGCCCGAGATAGAGATGGAAAGGTCTAGGAAGGGGAGGGAGGAGTCTGAGACAGTCCAGGTGAATTTAAGGTCAGGATGGAAGGTGTTGGTAAAGTTGATGAACTGTTCAACTTCCTCGTGGGAGCACGAGGCAGCGCCGATACAGTCATCGATGTAGCGGAGGAAAAGGTGGGGGGTGGTGCCAGTGTAGTTGCGGAAGATGGACTGTTCCACATATCCTACGAAGAGGCAGGCATAGCTGGGGCCCATGCAGGTGCCCAAGGCAACTCCTTTAGTTTGGAGGAAGTGGGAGGATTGAAAAGAGAAGTTATTCAGGGTGAGGACCAGTTCAGTCAGTCGAAGGAGGGTGTCAGTGGAAGGGTACTGGTTGGTGCGGCGGGAAAGGAAGAAGCGGAGGGCTTTGAGTCCTTCGTGATGGGGGATGGAGGTGTACAGGGACTGGATGTCCATAGTGAAAATAAGGCGTTGGGGACCGGGGAAGCGAAAATCCTGGAGGAGGTGGAGGGCGTGGGTGGTGTCCCGAACGTAGGTGGGGAGTTCTTGGACTAAAGGGGACAGGACCATGTCGAGGTATTGGGAGATGAGTTCGGTGGGCCAGGAGCAGGCTGAGACAATGGGTCGGCTTGGGGAGACAGGCCGCTTACTTGCGGAACGCTTCAGAGAACACCTCTGGGCCGCCCGGACCAACCAACCCAACCACCCCATGGCTCAACACTTTAACTCTCCCTCCCACTCCACCGAGGACATGCAGGTCCTTGGACTCCTCCACCGGCAGAACATAACAACACGACGGCTGGAGGAGGAGCGCCTCATCTTCCGCCTGGGAACCCTCCAACCACAAGGTATGAATTCAGATTTCTCCAGTTTCCTCATTTCCCCTCCCCCCACCTTGTCTCAGTCAGTTCCCTCAACTCAGCACCGCCCTCCTAACCTGCAATCTTCTTCCTGACCTCTCCGCACCCACCCCATTCCGACCTATCACCCTCACCTTGACCTCCTTCCACCTATCCCACCTCCATCCCCCCTCCCCCAAGTCCCTCCTCCCTACCTTTTATCTTAGCCTGCTTGGCTACTCTCTCTCATTCCTGATGAAGGGCTTATGCTCGAAACGTCGAATTCTCTATTCCTGAGATGCTGCCTGGCCTGCTGTGCTTTGACCAGCAACACATTTTCAGCTGTGATCTCCAGCATCTGCAGACCTCATTTTTTACACTATAGACTGATATCAACTCCAGAAACCTACACTGATGATTGTATAATTGTGAAGACATTAGAATGCAGAAAAGATTAATGAGAGTTAAAGATGAGGAACTTCAGTCCTGTAGATAGATTGGGAAAGTTGGCACTGTCCTCATTGCAGAAAAGGGGAAAAAAAGAAATTTGATTGAGTTAAAAATCACACACCAGGTTATAGTCCAACAGGTTTATTTGGAAGCGCTTGCTTTCGAAGCACCGCTCCTTCATCAGGTGGTTGTGTGAGTTAATAGGGAGAAACACCATCTAAAATGGGAGGAACGAGACATGGAGGAAGCCAATGTAAAGCGATTTGCAAAAGCAGCAGCGGCGACATGAAGAAAGTTTTTTGTCAGCAGTGAGAAGTTAGGATCTGGACAATGCCTGACAGTGGGTTGGAGAAACATTCAATCATGGCTTTTAAAACAGGATTGTATCATTCTTTGAAGAGGAATTTTCTCTCTATATTTGCTGTTGATACATTTATCAGAGAGAAACAGTCTGCGATTGTCGAGCAACAGTGTGGTTTCTCTTCAAATTCTGCAGAGTGCATCCTCTCTCCCACCCAACAAAGCTGCTCCATTTCTGTCGCCCACTTAAGGAGCACGCAACAGCAGCTCGAGCCTGGGAGGACACGGCAAACCAACAGCAGCAGCAACTGCCTCTGACACTAGGGGAAGCACCAGCATGAGACAGGGCAGAGTGAAAGTGCATCAATAACATTCAAACCTCATAGGGCAAGGGGCAGTGGGTGAGTGAGGGAGTGGGTCAGTCAATGAGTGAGGCAAACAGAGAGAAAGTTTGTATGTATGTAGGGGAGGAGTAAGGAGAGAGAGTGTGTGAGGAAGAGAAAGAGTGTGAGGGAGGGAGAGAGAGATAGAGTGTGTAACAGATGGAGGGAGAAAGTAGGAACTTGTGAGGAATGTAAGACAAACTTTTTTTATTATTCATTCACAGGATATTGGCATCCCGGTTAGGCCAGCATTTACCGCCCATCCCTAATTGTCCAGAGAGCACTTCAGATTCAACCACTATTGTAGGTTGGGAGTCAAATGTGGAACAGACCAAGTAACGATAGCAGTTTCCTTCCCAAAATGACATTAGTGAACCAGATGGATTTTGAAAACAACTGTAGATAAACTATGATCACTATTAATGAAGCCAGCTTTCAGTTCCAGCTTTTATATTAATTGGAATTTCAATTCCACCAGCTGCTGTGATAGGATTTGAACCCAGGACACTAGAACCTGGGCCACCAGATTACTAGATTAGTTACATTTCCACTGTATCACAACGTTTTTCAGAAAGCAAAATTATCAGCCACTGTGTGAATCTTGAGTTACACTTTGCAATGAGACTTTTAGGAATGACATTTTCTGTGCTGCATTGTGAGTGTTGCTTGTCTAAATGAGAGTGCTTTGGACTTGGGTGAAAGCAGGGAGTTGGTGAGATGTGGAGTAAGTAATGCTGAAAGACAGCGTGGTTCTCAGTCTGAGCCTGGGCAGTTCAGAAAGTGACATAGTCCCGTTGGTAAGTGATACGTGCAGAGCATTTTCTTACAGTTTTAAAAACATTATATATTATCTTGAATAAAGGTAGTGACTTTCAATTATAATACAAGTATTTGAAACAAAGGAAGGTCCTTCACTTAATTAAATTTTCTTAAAGGGATTAACTAGCTTAATCTAGAGAGAAGTCATAACAGCAGACCCCAGACCTGTGGTTGCTCCTGTTATGCAATGTACAAAATAAGGAACACTTCCCGTGTATCCAGCTGCAGCTACTGACTTTTCAGAGCAGGAACTTCAGGTGGATTCACTGTGAAGCGTCCGCAATGTTGAGAATGTTTTAGTGGGCAGTCACCTACTTAGTAGGTGGTCACATCATGGGTGAGGATTACACAGGTAGAAAGGGAATGGGAGACCATCAGACAAAGTAAAAAGCTCCAAAAGGAAGTGCAGAAGTCCCCTGTGGTCTCAAATGGATATACCACTTTGGATAGCGTTGGAGGAGGCTGGCCACTTGGGGAAAGCAGCATCTGCCAAGTTCATGGCACCACGGGTGGCTATGATGCACAGAATGGGAGGAAAATGAGTGGCAAGGCTATAAAAATAGAGGATTCAACAGTAAAGAGTACAGATAGGTGCTTCTATGGCCACAGATGTGAATCCAGGATGGTATGTTGTCTCTCAGGTGCCAGGGTAAGGACATCACAGAGCAACTGCAGGACATTCTGGATCGGGAGAGTGAACAGCCAGTGACTATGGTATGCATAGGCACCAGAGTAGATTTCTGTATTTGAGGAATATGGTTTTTGCTGGCTTATCAAGAGTGCCAGTTGATAAGATGCTGGTTAAAACAAAGTTTGCAGAACTTCAGTGCAAAGAGTATTGCAAACACGGCAGATAAACTAAGGGCACAGACAGATACATAGCAACAACGTTGCTGTAATGGATAGCAAAAGGCTAAAAGAGGGGAAAACTGGCAGCTTGATATCCCTGGGTATAGAATTTTCAGGCAGGTTAGAGGGTGGTGTGAGTAGCAGTATTGGTTAAAGAATCAATGACAGTTCTGAGGAGTGAAGGTGTACTAAATGTCTTAATGAATGAAGTTTATGGATTGAGCTTAGGAGTTAAAAAAGGGGCAGTCGCACTACTGACAGTATACAGCAGATCCCCAAATAGTAGGAGGGAGTTAAAAGAAGATAGATGTAGACAAATTCCTGCCTATAGGAATAAAAGAGCAATAATAGTAGGAGACTTTAACCATCCCAATATCAAATAGGTTTTAAACAAAATAAGGGGCATTGAGGGTGAAAAATTCATGTTGTGTGCCGAGGAATTTTGTTTTTAAACAATATGTGACAAGATCAACGAGAGGAGGTGGAATTCTGGATTTAGTTTTGGGAAATGAAGCTGAGCAAGTGGGTAAAGTGACAGTGGGCGGCCATATCGGGGATTTGGTTAGATTTAGTACTATTGTAGAAAAGGATAAAGATAAATCAGGAGTAAAAGTTTTAAAGTTTTAAACTGGCAGAAGGCAAATTTTACAAAACTGCGAAGTGATTTGGTTGAGGTGGACTGGACAGGGCTGCTGAAGGATAAATCAATGGCGAACCAGTGGGAGGCACTAAAAAGTGAGATCCTTGGGGGGTGGGGGGGAAACACAAAGCAGACATGTCCCCTCCGAAAATAAGAATGGTACTGCCAAATCCAGACCACCATAGTTGTCTAGAAAAATACAGGGGAAAATTAAATAGAAAAGGAAAGCTTATGATAGTCACAAAAATCTCAACACCACAGATAAGTTTTAGCGGACTATAGAAAGTACAAAGGAACCTCGATTATCCAAAGGACACGGGCAGGGAGTATTTCGTTTGGTTAATCGAATGCCACATCACATTGTTTAGCCAAGCATCGGGACCTTGCGATCTTGCTGGATAATCCAATATTCAGATAATCGAATGCCGGATAATTGAGGTTTCTCATGGATCAAATTAAAAAAACGAAATAAGGAAATTGAAGAGAGGACATGAAAAAATATTAGCAAGCAACATAAACAAAAACACAAAGATGTTTTACCAATATATAAAAAGCAAAAGGATAGTTAATGTAAAAGTGGGACCTATCAGAGATGAAGAAGGGAAGTTGTGCGAAAGTGAGGAGGACGTATGAAAAATGTTATGATTTTTTTGACTCTGTATTCACAAAGGAAAGGGAGCAGTGTGAAATATTGGGCAAAATAATCAGAACAAGAGAGGAAGTCTTAGAGGAGTTGGAATCCTTGAAAGTAGATAAGTCACCAGGGCCGGATGGATTATTCCCAAGGACGTTGAAGGAGGTACAGGAGGAAATAGCAGGTGCTCTGAGGATTATTTTTCAATCTTCACTAGACAGGTGAGGTGCTGAAGGACTGGAGGAATACAAATGCAGTTTCATTGTTTAAAAAGAGTACAAAAGAAATGCCAAACAATTATAGGCCAGTTAGTCTTACTTCAGTTGTGGCCAAATTGTTAGTATCAATCCTGAGAGATCGAATAAACTGCCACTTCGAAAGACATGGACTAGTCAGGAATAGTCAGTATTGTTTTATTAATGGAATCATGCCTTACAAATTTGTTTGAATTCTTTGAGAAAGTGACAAGGAGGATCAATGAGCGTAGTGCAGTGGATGTCATCTAAATGAACTTTAGAAGGCATTTCACAAAGTCCCACATGATGGACTGATCAAAATGTAAAAGCCCATGGGATACAGGGTAATGTGTCAAATTGGATACAAAGTTGGCTTAGTAACAGGTAACAAAGGGCAATGTTTGATGGCTGCCCATGTAATGGAAAGTTGTTTCAAGTGGCGTCTGTAGAGCTTGGTATTGTTTACACGTTAACAATTTGGACTTGAACATGGTGGGAGCAAATGGGAAATTTGCAGATGACATAAAAATTGGCCATTTATTGGACAGTGTAGAGGATAGCTGTTGGTTCCAAACTGATATAGATGAGTTAGGGGAGAGTACAGGAAAGGGGCAAATGGAATTCAATTCTGATAAATGTGAAGTAATGCATTAAGGGAGATCAAACAGTAAGAGGGAATACACAATAAACAGGAATCTACTGAGATGGGTAGATGAAGTGAGAGATCTTGGTGTGCAAGTACACAGGTCTCCAAAGGTAATGGTATAGATAAATAAGTTGTAAAGAAGGAATACGAAATGCTCTTCTTCACTGGCAGAGATACAGAATATAAAAATAGGGATATAATGATGAATTTGTATAAGATACTGATGAGGCCACAGTTGGAATATTGTATGCAGTTCTGGTCACCAAATTACAAGAAGGACATAATTGCTCTGAAGAGAGTGCACAGAAGATTTACTGGAATGTAGCCAGGAGTGAAAAATTGTAGCTACAAGGAATAATTGGAGAGGTCGAGGTTGTTTTCCTTGGAAAAGAAAAGGCTAAGGGATGACAGGATCATGGGATACAAAATTGTGAGGGGTGGGCTTAGAGCAGACAGGAGGAGCCTGTTTACCTTGGCAGAGAGTTCAAAAGCCTGGGGATTCAAGATTCAAGCTAAGTGGCAGTAGGAATAGAGGGGACATGAGGAAATACTTTCTTACACAGAGAGTGGTGGGTGTCTAGAGTTAACTGCCTGAGTTGGTAGTGGAGACAGACACTCTGAATTCTTTTAAAATTAGCTGAATCCACATATTAAGTGTTATAAGCTGCAGGAAGCTGGAATTAGAAAGGGCATCTGGGTGTCTTTGGGTCAGCATGGTCAAGATGGGCCGAGTGGCCTCCTCCTGTGCAGTATCATCTCTGGTTCTGTTTCAGAAATGCTGTATTTCTGCCCAGGTGATTGGTATTTTCTCAGGATTGACCACTAGGTGGTGCTGCACTTAAACTGAAACTAAGCAGTTAATATTACACACAGTTCAGTTTAGTGGAAGGTGAAAGTATCTGCAGTTACATTGAGTCATAGAGATGTACACCATGGAAACAGACCCTTCAATCCAACTCGTCCATACTGACCTGATATCCCAACCTAATCTAGTCCCACTTGCCAGCACCTGGCCCATATCCCTCCAAACCCCTCCTACATACAACAGAAGTGTGTCGGGTTTTTTTCCATAAACGCTTAGAACATAGAACATAGAAAAGTACAGCACAGAACAGGCCCTTTGGCCCACGATGTTGTGCCGAGCATTAATCCTAATGTAAAATAAAATAACTTAACCTGCGCACCCCTCAATTCACTGTTATCCACGTGCATGTCCAGAAGTCTCTTAAATGTCCCGAATGACTCTGCTTCCACCACCACCGCTGGCAGTGCATTCTATGCATTCACAATTCTCTGCGTAAAGAACCTTCCACAGACGTCCCCTCTATCTTAAAACTGTGACCCCTCGTGCCAGTCAATCCTGCCCCGAGGAAAGGCCTCTGGCTCTAAGGGCTTTTGCCTGAAATGTCGATTTTGCTGCACTTTCGATGCTGCCTGAACTGCTGTGCTCTCCCAGCACCACTGATCCAGAATCTGGTTTCCAGCATCTGCAGTCATTGCTTTTACCTCCACTCTTCTCATTATCTTGTATGCCTCGATCAGGTGACCTCTCTTCCTTCTTCTCTCCACAGAGAAAAGTCTGAGCTTAGTCAACCTCTCTTCATAAGGCAAGCCCTCCTGTCCAGGCAGCATTCTGGTAAGCCTTCTTTGCACCCTCTCCAAAGCCTCTATAACTTTCCTATCGAAGGGCGACCAGAACCAGACACAATATTCCAAGTGTGGTCTCACCAGGGACTTGTAGAGCTGTAGCAAAACATTGCAGCTCTTAAACTCAATCCCCCTGTTAATGAAAGCCAAAATACCATATGCTTTCTTAACAATCCTATCCACTTGGTGGCAACTTTGAGGGATCTATATACTTGTACACCTAGATCCCTCTGTTCCTCCACACTGCCAAGAATCCTGTCTTTAATCCTATATTCAGCATTCAAGTTCAACCTTTCAAAATGCATCACTTTGCATTTATTCAGATTGAACTCCATTTGCCATTTCTCAGCCCAGCTCTACATCCTGTCTATGTCACGCTGCAGCCTGCAATAGCCCTCAATACTATCAATAGCACTTCCAACCTTTGTGTCATCTGTAAATTTACTAACCCACCTCTCAACCTCCTCATCCAAGTCACTTATAAAAACTACAAAGAGCAGAGGCCCTACAACAGAGCCCTGTGGGACCCCACTCAACACTGACCTCCAGGCAGAATATTTTCCATCTACAACCACCTTCTGCCTTCTGACAGTCAACGAATTCAGAATCCAGATAGCTAAATCTCCCTGTATTCCATACTTCCTGACTTTATGAATGAGCCTACCATGCTTTTCCAAATAGTCATAAATCCTATCCCTCAGAATTCTATCTAAAACTTTTCTGACCACAGATGTAAGACTGACTGGTCTGTAATTGCCAGGGATTTCCCTATTACCCTTCTTGAAAAGAGGAACAACATTCACCCCCTTTCAATCCTGTGGTACGACTCTCATTAAGAGTGAGGAGGCAAAGACCTTCGCCAGTGGCTTAGCAACCTCCTTTCTCACTTCCCACAGCAGCCTAGGATAAGTCTGGTCTGGCCCTGGGGACTTATCAATCTTTAAGTTTGACAAAATTTCCAGCACTTGAACTTCATCAATCTTGATCTGGTCAAGACCGTATCCCAGCTTCTCAAAGTTCTCATTCACAACAAAGTCCCTTTTCTTGGTGAAAACTGAAGCAAAAAACAGGGAGGCATGCTGGCACAGTGGTTAGCACTGCTACCTCACAGTGCCAGAGACCTGGGTTCAATTCCTGCCTCAGGCAACTGTCTATGTGGAGTTTGCACATTCTCCCCGTGTCTGCATGGGTTTCCTTCAGTTTCCTCCCACAGTCCAAAAATGTGCAGGTTAGGTGAATTGGCCATGCTACATTGCCTCATAATATTAGGTGAAGGGGTAACTGTAGGGGAATGGGTCTGGGTGGGTTGTGCTTCAGTGGGTTGGCATGGACTTGTTGGGCTAAAGGGCCTGTTTCCATACTGTAAGTGATCTAATCAAAAAAAACTAATTTAGGGCTTCCCCTATCCATTCAGACTCCACGCTATCCCTACCGGCCCTACTTCACCCTAATCATTCTCTTATTCTTCACGTATGAGTAAAATGCCTTTGGGTTCTCCCTAATCCTTCTTGCCAAGCCTTTTTTGTGCCCCCTCTTGGCTTTCCTCAGTCCATTTCTGAGCTCCTTTCTATCAAGCCTGTAATCCTCTAAAGTTGTGCTAGATCCTTGCCTCCTCCGCCTTCCGTAAGCTGCCTTCTTCCTTTTGACGAGAAGCTCCTCTGTTCTTGTTATCTAAGGTTCCTTAATCTTACCCCTTCTTAACTGTCTCAGAAGAACAAATTCATGCATCACTCACAATAACTGCTCCTTAAACAGTCTCCACATGTTTGCTGTGCCCTTTCTGTGGAACAATCGCTCCCAGTCTGTACTTCCCACCTCCTGTCTGATAGCGTCATACTTTCCATTTCCCCAATTAAATATCGTCCCTCGGTAATTATTCCTTTCCCTCTCCAAGTCTATGGTAAATGTGAGGCAGTTGTAATCACTGTCACCAAGGTGTTCTCCCATCATGAGATCTGACATCTGTGCCTGGCTCATTGCCGAGCACCAAAATTAAAATGGCCTCTTCCCTTGTCGGTCTGTCTACATACTGAGTAAGGAAACTCTCCTGAGCACACCTGACAAAAACGGCTCCATCCAAACCATCTGCACTAAGGAGGTTCCAGTCGATAGAGAAAGTTGAAATCACCCATAACAACAACCCTGCTACTTCTGCAGTTTTCCAGAATCTACCTGCCTATGAGTTCTTTAATCTCTCTACTGCTATTGGGAGGTCTGTAGGAAACCCCCAATGAGGTGGCTGTTCCCTTGCTGTTCCTAACTTCCACCCATACTGACTCAGTAGACAAACCTTCCTCAACAACCTTTGTTTCTGGGACAAACCTTCCTCAATAACCTTCTTTCCCACCCAACATTTACTGCATGATTACTGCTTGTGATGGGAATGAAAAATATAAGGTTAGATGAAGCATACTACATGTGATGGCACAGCATGTTAACAACTATTCTTATGTCTGTTCCTCCATTTGAATTTTGAACAAAAACATTTGTACTTTCCATCTATTTATAGCAGTGTTTTGACAGCAGCATATAAGCTGAGGACATTAGCTTCTCCATAGCTGTGGTGGTGGGAATATGGTTAAGTTCAAAATATTGTTAAAATTAAAAAAGTAGTAGTACTTTTGTGTATCAGATACTGTAGTACTGATTCACTTGAGGGTGGGCAGTGCTCAGGAGGCAGTGGTGGGTACAGCTCCAGGTAAATTGATTGGAGCTACTTTCCTGATGAAGGGCTTTTGCCTGAGAGGTCGATTTTCCTGCTCCTTGGATGCTGCCTGACCTGCTGTGCTTTTCCAGCACCACTCTAATCTTGACTGGAGCTGATCACAGCTGATTGTCCACATGGACTAATTGCAACCTGGAGAACAGGATGGATGCAATTTTAACCTTAATGCCTGCAGAAAATGATCAAGATTATATTTACCTCACGTTTTGCAGGCAGCTCAATTTTACATTCTATTGCATAACCCCCTTCAATGCAGGTGCAATTGTAGCTAAATCCTCCACTGTAAACATCCTGAGGATCTCCATTTACCTGAAATTGAACTGGATCAGTTCCAACAGTAACATGGCTACTCTGTGGTGTGTGGCTCACTGCTTGGCCTTCAAAGCCTCTCAGCTAGCCACCAGGCTCAAGGCAGAAGTTTGATGGACTACTCAGCACTTTCTTGGATGAGTATGACCATACAATATACTGAAAGAACTCAAACATGATCTAGTAATGAACAATTTGTTTGGTGATTGCCACTACACTGGACTTCATTTTCATCACCAGTTCAGTCTGTTTGCAGTATGTGCAATCTATAAGTTGCACTGCAACAAGCAAGTCATCAAGTTTACTTCAACAGTATCTCCTTCTCCTGTGGCCTCTAACATTGAGTATAGCAAAAGCAGCAATATCGTGGGAGCATTATCACCTGCAAATTCTCTCTTCATCGTATGCTAGCCTGACTTAGCTATCATTGTTTTATCATGAATGCTATTCTATTCCCTTTACATTAAGGGCCAACACATCATTTGCCTTCATCATTGCCTCCTGTATCTGCAAGCTAACGTTACTTTTACCTAAACAAGGACAAATAAGTCTCTCAGAACATCAACATTTACTAGTTTTACACTTTTAAAAAACGTCTGCTGTTCTATTCTTAAGAAATGAATAACATCACATTTCCACAATTCATCTGCCATTTTGTTGCCCATTCATCTAACCTCTTTTTGCAGCCTCTTTGTGACCTACTTACAGCTTTCATTCTCACCTGGATTTGTCAACAAATAAAAAGATATTATTCTTTGTCTCTTTGCCTAAGCCATGAGTATAGATTGCATGACTCCACTACTTGGCCTATCAACTGGTAAATGAATCTTAATAATAGAAGGCTGGGGAAAAAGAGAGAGAGGAATTTAAATATTACTAGAGAAAACATATTAGGCAAACTTAGGGGACTACACACTAGCAAGATCACTGGACCTGATAATTTACATTGTATGGTAGTAAAACAAATGAATGTAGAAATAACAAATTTATTGAAATAAATGCAATTTAATTCATCAGTCTTCCCTCGTTCTCTACCCTGCTCATGCCTGCCTTGTACATTTAATTTGTTCCCTTTAATTTCTGTACCTACCTTCTCTCTTGTCTTACTACTGCTTAGAGTCCCACCCCCTTGCCAGACTAAGTTAAATCTCCCCATTAAAATAATGGTCTCCCTCCAGTACAGGTGCAACCCAAGCCTTTGTACAGGTCATTGCTGGCCCTAACACCTGTTATCTTCTTTAGCAGCCTCCAGTGCAGCATGTTGTGGGAGCCCTTCTGGAAGTCCAAATAAATCATGTCCACTTGCTCTCCTTTACCTAACTGGCTCATTACCTCCTCAAAGAATTCTAACAGATTCCTCTTGATGAAGCTGTGCTCACTCAGTCCTATTTTACCACGCACTTCCACAACCATTGCCAAGAATTAAACAGCTTAAATAACCATTCCTGTCATTTAGAGGACAAAGAGAGAAAATTTGGAGACTCACCAAGATTGTGTATCTGAAACATCATGACCTGTTTTATTCACTACTCAGGTATTGGCTGCCCCTTGTGTGTCTCTAAATATTTCCATTTATTTAAGTTTCCTGATAAATGGAGATTTTCCCTTTCAGTTTACTATTTGAGGTCTTCCTGTGTTAAAATTGACTTCCTGCTTTTTGCCTTCAGATTTACATGTTTGCACTTCAAAAAAATCCATTGGATTAGAAGCATTTTGGCATTCTCTGAAGCGAGAGCAAGAAAGATTTTTTCATCCTTTTTAAATTGCTCGTTTAGGTAACTTTTCACACCAACTGCTTAAAACTGTGTTTGTAACTGTACAGAGCCATCAATCACCTCCCATGATTTCTCTCCTTAATGTCCTTTGATAACACCACCATGAGAAATTTGTCTAATGGTTCAGTTCCCATATTCAGCAGAATTCACCATTAACTGACTTGGAGAAGCATTAATCCAAACACTAGGGGCGTGAAATTTTGTGGTGATTTTGTTGGTCTCCCCGTGGAACAACTATGGATTTTCATACCTATCACCTTTCATAAAATTCTCCTTGGTGTATAAATGTTCAAATTATAATTTGGGTTATATGTGGTCCATGAGACTTGGTTATCTACTCCAAAAACCATTGCTCCTGACATGATTGATGGCACGTACTGGGACTTATTCTCTCATGTACCAATTCTCGATGTTCCTTAATTGTTATTTAATGAAGATGTTAAATGTTGGCAGCCGGAATGCTTTATGGAGAAAGGAACATTATAAGATATATTGAGGAAGGTTAGAGGGTGAGTGTCACTTGTGCAAAGTTCTCAACCAGTAATAAAGTTTTGCAACAGTTTTGTGGGGGAGGGGAACAGAGTAAAGCGAAAACGTGATTAATAAAGAGAAAAACAGTTTTGTTTTGGAGGTGTGACAGATATTAAACAGCAATTAATAAAAATAAGATAGACTGAAGTCTGCATGGATGCAGCAATCTTGTAGATATTTTTAAAACTTGAAAAATGTGAAATGTAAATTTCAGTATGTTTTAAAGTAAAATAAGTCACTACTTTGGTCAATTTTTGGTTGGGACCATTGAAGGTCAGAGTCTGGTGATTGGAACATCCTCCTATTTGACATGCCAATGATTGTACCCTAGAAAATGTGGGAAGAGAATCCCAGGACAAAGAGTCTGAGCAGCTTAAAATGAATAGGAGCTCCCACTCCCCCAGCTTATTACTGTGCTGCTGCAAAATCACAGGACCAGAGTAAATTCTCTGTATACCCCATTATGAATGAGTACTTTCAAATAGGGAATATACAGTCTGCACTGTAGTGATTGGAATGAGGTCAGGCAGGTGAATCTTATACAATCTGTGTTTCAGTTAATACTCATGAGGGTTTGCACCAATATACGGGACTGCTGTTTGTGATATCATCAGCCTCCGCCATTCTCCAGTGGATGATAATGTACATTTTACAAGGTTTACAAGGTTGCCATTTATCTGGATGATGTGCTAATAATCAGGAAGAGCAATAAAGAGCACTTGGAGAATTTGGACAAAGTGCTTAAAAGTTTCTCTAAGATGGGGCTCTGCCTTAACAGGGAAATATTTTGTGTTCCAGGCACCCCAAGTGACCTACTTGGACTACAGAGTTGACAAGACCGGGTTACACAAGTTGGAAGATAAGGTGAGTGCCATCAAAGGTGCCCCGGCTCCACATCTACACTGGAGCTAGGTCTTTCCATGGATTGATGAATTATTGTGGGAAATTCATACGTAACCTGGTCTCCATCCTGGAATCCCTACACTTGCTATTGAAAATGTCCCACTGTACAGTATTGAGGTAGTGTTGGCCCAATATATCCCAGGTAAGAGGAACACCCAATAGCATATGCTTCCCAGATTTTGGCTGAGGCAGAGCACAAGTATGGCCAGATAGAGAAGGAAGATTTGGCATTCATCTTTAGCGTGAGAAAGTTCCACCAATACCTTTATGGATGTAAATTTGTTATAGTAATGGATAACAAACCTTTGCTAGGGCTGATTAAAGAGGACAGGGCCGTGTCACCCATACCTTCAGGTCAAATTCAGCAATGGCCTCTTGTTCTGTACAAGGGCTCTTGTACAATTACAAGATGGAACACAGTCTGGGAGGCCAAGTGACAATCTCGGATGCCTTGAGCTACCTCCCACTGGCGGATAGACCACCGGTAGTGCTACCAGTGGAAGAGCCCATTCTGGCTTTAAACGTTCTGGACACCTTTCTGGTCACTGCTGACAATAGCAGAGTGTAGACAAAATAAAAGTCATGTTCTGGCAAAACTAAAACAGCTTGTGTTGTTGGGGGGAAGCAAAAGGGCCATCACAACCAGAATTGAAACTTTTCTGGACACAACAAGACCAGATCACAGTTGAAGACGGCATATTACTTTGGGGAGCAAGAGTGCTTTCCTGAGCTAAGGTTGCTGCCAGATACCGCCAGGGTCATCCAGGGATTTTCAAAATGAAGATGTTGGTGCAAAGTTATGTCTGGTGGCCAGGACTGGACGTGTTGGTGGGGCAGTGCCCAGAGTGCCAACAAGGACAAAAATTACTGCCAGCAGCTCCCTCACATTCATGGGAATGGTCGGGTAAACCCTGCACTGGGCTACATGTTGGTTGTGCTGGTCCTTTCACGGGCTGTATGTTTTTAGTCATTGTGGATGTCCATTCAAAGTGGTTGAGTGTGCACAGAGTTCATTTGTCAAACAGGAATGACAATTGAAAGGTTGCGAGCATCTTTTGCAATAGATGGACTCCCAGGGTGTTGGTCACAGACAACGGGCCATCATTTACTGGCAGGCAATTCAAGCATTTTCTAAAGTCAAATGACATTTGGCATGTAAGGACCCATCCATCATCCAATGGTCTGACGGAAAGACTGGTAAAACATTTTAAGGTAGGTTTAAGGAAACAGCCTCCAGCTTTGATTGGTACCAAATTGTCCTGGTTCCTGTCTCATGATAGGGCCACCCCCCACGCAACTACAGGGACCGCTCCAGCAGACTTGATAATGGGGAGAAGACTCTGCACCAGGCTAACCCTGATCTTCCCTGACTTGGGGCCGAGAGTGTAACGGCATCAGGTACGTCAGCGCCAGATCCAAGATTCCTTGAAGCAAACGAGGCAGTTTATTTCAGGGGGTGAGGTTTGGTGTCGAAACCACAGGAATGGCCCTGCATGAGTAAGAGACATGGTTGATGTGAGGTCCAGGTACTGTGATGTACAAAGTTTGGGTAGGAGAGGTGGTCCTGAACAAGCACATTGCCCACATGAAAGCTGCTATTTTGCAAATGAGGCAAGAGCAAAAAAATACTTGGCCCCTCAGAACATCTGGCAAGGCTGTCACAACCTGTGGGTCCACTCCCTCCCCCTAGCATCAAAGACACCTCTGAGGATGTGATTGACATGGTAGATGTCACAACCTCAACGCGGTTACTACCTGAAGAAAAAGATTCAATTTCTTCCAAGGTGCCCTGGGTGCAAGAGGCAGGCTGCAGTCAGGTTTATGCCATCAGTATCTGAGGCAGATTACACAAACCGGATCTGGTGCAAAAACGCCTCAGGGGAAGCTACAGATAAAAGAATGGGCCTACATTCCAGGCCTTAGAGGAGGAGGAATGTAGTGACTGCAACAAGGTCAACCAGGATGATCTCATAGAATATGAGCTCCCTAATTGGACCAGGTTAACAGCCCTGGCTGTCAAATATAAACAAGGGTATTAGGGGTTCTGTTCACTCTTAGGAGCTGGGCACGTGCTAGCTGGGTCAATATCATGTACTATGCACATGAGTAAAAAGGGTGACTTGGTGAGGGGATACCAGCCTCCGTGGAACTATTTCATGCACAGAAGTGCTACGTAAAGAAACTCCATTCCAAATTTGTAGTAACTATTTCTGGCTACTGCAAGGTGTGTATTTGACAACTGGGACATCGGGGAGGGGCTGGGCTAATGGTGATGGTAACTGGACTAATCATAGAGTCCTGTAGTAATATGCTGGGGTCATGAGTTCAAATTCTGCCATGGTTGATGGTGAAATTTGAACAAAATTTTAAAACTGAGCCTAATGACAACTATGTAACCACTGTTAATTGTAATCAAAATCTAGTTCACTAGTGCCCTTCAGGGGAGGAGATCTGCCATGAATACCTGGTCTGGCCTACAAGTGACTCCAGACACAAGCCAATATGGTTGATTCTTAACAGCCTTCTGGGCAATTAGGGATAGGCAATAAATGCTGGTCTAGGCCCTTATCCCCCAAAAGAATAAAGAACATTCATATTACAAACAGACAGATTCCAGGCTACATATCTCAATGAGGTTTAATTTAAGAAAGGTTGGGCCTACATGCTGTAATTACGTCAGTTTAAAAACACTTTATAACTCTGTAAAAACCCAATGACTGCTTTCAGAAAAATAAACATAGATAGATCTAAAAATCAAATAATAAATACCATAATGAAGGATTCACTTCACAATTCTTATTTAACTTAGAAGTTACACAAGACAAATCTTGATTTTTTTTACACAGTATTAATATTTGTCTGGAGTAAGGTCATCTAGCAAAAAATACCTTGTGGTTATATAGTGATCTAAATATCATGAAAGTCTGAGAGAGGTGAGTCGGAGTAAGCAGTTTCAATCTTTGAGTTGAGGAACTCCTTGAATTTATGTAGTGCCTTAAAAGTGAGAAAGCAATACACATGAGCTTCACAAGATAAAGTAAGCGAGAAAAACAGTGATACACTTGAAGTCTATTGAGAGCATTGAAGATGACAACAAGTGAAGAAGTACAAAGTATCATCTGGGGTAAAATCCTTTCTCAGTGAAAAGCAGGAGAATAAAAACAAGAATACTGTCGCTGCTGGAAATTGCAAGGTATTCTGAAGAAATATTGTATTTGATTCAGAACGTTTATTCTGTTTCTCTCTCCGCAGATATGCTGAATAATTCCAGCACTTTCTGTTTTCATAAATAGCAGGAGAATGTGTGCAATTCTCCATAATTAATGATTCATTAACAGGTTAAAATTACAGAAAATCAGTGCTCCAATAATTTCAGTAACGTTATTCATTTTGCAGAATTTGGAAATTTCCAAAATACTAACAAAAAAATGACACAAGTAAATGTAAATTTTGTTTACCTTAATCAAGTTGTGCCCAACAGTATACATCGCTGCAGTGTTCTCCTTCAATCCAGGGGGATATTTCCCTGTTTTGTATCCATGCCAGGCAATTAGGAAAGGATTGTAAATTGTGATCCAAAACTTAACACGATCCCCATATGCCTGGAAGCAGAATTTAGCATATTCATCAAATATTTGAATCATAGCCTCGCTGGTCCAGCCACCGTACTGCTCTTGCAATGCCAAAGGCAGGTCCCAGTGGTAGAGGGTGACAATGGGTATTATTTTTCTCTCTAACAGGGAGTCGATAAATGTGTTGTAGTATTGCAAACCCTTGTAATTGACAGAATCCACCATTCCATTTGGAAATAGCCTGGGCCAGGAGATTGAGAAGAGATAAAATGTGACTCCCAGGCTTTTGAGAGCAGCCAAGTCCTTGTCGAAGAATGCATAGCTATTACTGGAAGTATCTGCAGTTGCGTTGTTGGATCTGAAGTATTCAGTGTGGATAAAGTGGTCCCAGACAGAAGGTCCTTTGCCATCCTTCTTCCAACCTCCTTCGATCTGAAACGCAGAACTTCCAATGCCCCACATAAAGTTTCTAGGAAAAGTGTCATACAAGAAAAGTTCGCCATTCTTCATATAGTTGTGACTCCATTTGCTTTCCCAGACAACTTTTCCTGCCCCTGGATCTCCTTGAACGGTAACACTTGCTCCAGTATAAAGGAAAAGGAGAGCTATGAAGAGTCCACAGTCACACATCCTGTGTATCTGGGCTTCAAAACACACCTGGTTCAGTTCATGTTTGTTAGAAACAACACTAAAACACAACAGTCTGGTTCCATTAAAAGTGAACCAAGCACTAGTTTAAGTGCGTGGTTATATCTGATCTCTGTCAATGATTAGCTTCTTCTGGACTTCTAGCTATGGACTGTTTAAACACTGCTGCTGAAACAGCACATTGGATAGGTTCGTGTCAGAATTCATTATCTATACGGTATACAACAATACTGGATTAAAAAAAACACATCCATATCAAGTAATGTAAGCAACTGACAATGTATTATTATCTATATGTCTATCTATTTACTGATCTGTCAACCAAATGGAACCCCATTGCATAGCTTGTGAAATGATAGGTGTGTTGATATATTGTATATTATCTCTGAAGCCTCTGACTACACCCACAAGAACTGATCTCTGTTGACATCTTGTGCAAACAAAATACAATCTCTCTGTATTGTTTCTCTGATTTTCTTCACTATCAATTCTTTTTTGTTCTGTACTGTAGGTGTTTTGTTCTCTCTTTCTTTGATTGTCACCCTAGACCCTGAAAGTGCACAAGCTATAATCCTGACAGATCCACCAGGATTGTATCTGCCAGTGTCCCCTAACACTCAACCTGCTGGAGTAATTGAACAAGACCGGAACAACTTGGGGATGGGATGGGATTCGCTGCAGCTGGGGAGCCTGTTCCATGCTGCTGGAAACTTTGGACTGCAATGAGGATGAATGGTCAGGCACCCTCCCAGGAGTTTTCATTATTATTCTTTGGCCTTGTAGGGTAGGGTGTTTAATGGGGCCACCCCTTTGACCTGGAATTGCTATACATTAATTGATCCATTAGTCAGACCTTCTATATGGCTTGAGATGCTGATGGATGCTTTTCCCATTACATAACCAATTGCAATTTCCAAACTGCAGTGAGCATGTGGTCTGTCTTTGAATGGTTCCATTGAACTGTCATCTGAATTGTTGCCAAAGTGCAGTGGATGTGATGCAGATTCTCAGCCTGAGGATTGTACATCCCAAATATTTTAGTTTATTGATTCTATATTATTAATCTTAAGTTTCTCTTCCCTTTGGTCTTTTATCCATTTTGTTTGCCTCTGAGATTTCTTTGTGACTCACAATCATGTTCCTCTACTGAGTCTTTAATAAAAAATTGTATTGTTGGTATAGGTATGTGCCTGCTATAAGCACACAACAGGAATTCAGGGTTCTTGTGGTGCGCTGGTAGTGATCTTACCTCTGAGCCAGGAGGCCCAGGTTCCAGTTCTACGTGCTCTAGAAGTCCACAATGACATCTCTGAACAAACTGATTCGGATAATAATAATAACAGGAATTCAGCACAAAACCCAGTGAATTTCTGTGCATTCACTTTAATTTATGTCAATAGGGCTAAACTATAAAATTATCTGTGGGTGTCTCCTTTTTCTCTTTTAGATGTCAGGCAAACATGAATTTGAAATCAACTGATATTGGATTGAAAGATGCTTGTTCAGAGATATTCAAGAAGAAGTTATAATAGTGCTTGGGGCAAAAGGAATCAAAGGGTATGGGGAGAAAGCAGGAACAGGTTACTGAGTTGGAATGACCTGCTATCATCATATTGAAAGGTGGAGCAGGCTTGAAGAGCCGAGTGGCCTACTCCTCTTTCCATTTTCAATGTCTACTACATGGACAGTTCATTCAGAAAGTATTTGTTGTATGTGCGGTCAAACCAAGGCACACCTTGCCATGTAATACACTTGATGCTTCCATCATCTTTAAGTGTAGGGATTTACATGACCTTCTTGGTCTAGTGTGGTAGAGAAGAACCACTTTTGTGTCTAACTATCAGAGGCTCTTGTATTGAACAAGGTATAGTGTTTTGTATGTTAGGAACTGGTCACAGGTTACTTTGAAATGATGGACATAGTTACAGAAACTATGATGAGCACCTGGTGGTTATTTCTCAATCTGCTGGGATACTAAGCTCAGTGATGGAGGTGTAAATATTTGAGAATATTCCTGGTATTTTAGGGAAGGCTAGGTTTGGGAACACTAAAAAAGATTTTGCACATAGACATGAAATAGGCTATGAGACCAGGAGGCATGGAAGGGATTGACGCTTTAAATAAATGAACAATTGCATTCAAGGGGTAATTAGAAAGTTGACCTGTGGTATCTTTGCAGGTGAGAGTTTGCTAATCATTTTTTCCACCTTATATTTTGAGCCCTCTGTTATAACCATCAATTAAATAGCCTGTGTAATGAAATCCTGCTTGAATGACAGGATCCTTCAACTCAACATTGTGGGAAGGTTACCTTCAGCCTCCAAAACAAACTTTGTTCCGTTTAGCCCCTGACTCTATCCCCTTCCCACCCATTTCAGCAGCCCCAAAACATTAATACTCCTATTAGACTCTGGATTGAACTCTAAGCAGAAACCCATAGAGACAGGTCATTGAATATTTTTAAAGCTGAATTATATCGCTTCTTCATTGACAGAACATGTAGAAGTCGATAGGAAAGTGCCACAGTTGCTGCTGCAGTCAGATCAGTCATGATTTTGTCAAAGAGCAGGTTAAAGGGGCTGAATGACCTCTGTTGCTCCTGATTCATATGTGTATACATACCACTTCCTCTCCATTAACAAAACTGCTCCTTCCACTTGCACAATGTGATCCATACAAAGTGAAAAGAAAAGTGAATCCGTTACATCTAAGGCAATTTGTATGTTGAGACAAAAAAAACAATCTGTTTAATCTTTTCAAATTTTCTCCACCATTTTCCACCATTCAGTGAGATCATGGCTGAACTGTGATTTAACTCCGTATGTCTGCCTTTGCCCATATCCCCTAACACCTTTCGTTAGCAACACTATTATCTCAGTTTTAAAATTAATAATTGATCCGAGATTAATTGGTCTTCGCAGAAGAAATTTCCAAATCTCTGTTACTGTTTGCATAAAGAAATGTTTCCCAACATTACACTTGAAGTGCCTGGGTCTAAATTTTGAACTGGATCATTTTCGATTTCCAGAATGGTGGAAATTATCTTTCTTAACTACTCTATATATTACTTATAATAGCTTAAAAAACAAGTCATTTCTTAAATTTCTAAATTCCAGAAATTACAATCTTTATTAATTCAATCACTCCTCAAAGCTTAACTCTTGGAATCCAGGTATTGAATCTACCTTGGACTCTCTCCAGAGGTCACAGTGCATTAGTTCACAGCAACACAGCATAATTTAGAAAAGGAATGAATGCAAAGAGAATTCAGCCGTGTGGTCTCTCAAGGGGTAAGGTGAGACTGGCTGACCTCTACATTAATGCCAGAAGTATTAGAGGTAATACAGATAGGTTAAGGTCGTAGACTGACACATGGAACTGTGATGTTGTTGTTAAATCAGAGATGAGATTGTGGGAGGGCCAACCCTGGTAACAACATTCCAGGATATAGGATGTTCAGACAGGACAGATGAAAATGCAAAAGTGGAATTGGTGCGGTGAAGTGAAGGTTGCACTATTTGTTAGGACTGATATTGGATGATGCTGTTGATTGACTTTTACTACTTATTGTGAAGACTCCTTTCTTGACTTGACTGAGGAGCATTCCATGTTTACTTTGATACATGGCCATTTGATTGATGCACACACAGTGTATTTGCCACATAAATAGTTGTTGGCATGGTGTTAGTGTGAGATTGGCATAGCACAGTTATGTACTGCAATATGCCCATCCTCTGGACTGATCTCTGCTGACAACTATGATAAACTGTCTGCCTTTGTATCTGCTCTAAACAGCAAAGCCAGAATGAAGTACTGAGAACATTTAGGGTATGGTTGAGGGGGCAAAGCTGGGAGAATACTGTGAGCAGCTAGATGAGTAAGGCTCAAAGTGAGTAAGCAGTAAGAAGGCGAGCGAGGATCCCTGAGGTGCACACTGGTCGAATCCATATCGAGTGCTTTTGTAGTTTGAATGTTACTTGCCAAACGTGTCAGCCCAAACTTAGACATTGTCCAGGCCTCACTGCATTTGAACATGGACAGCTTCAGTATCTGAGGAGCTGTGAATGGTGCTGAACATTGTGCAACCATCGGCAATCATCAACATTTCTGACCTTAGGATGGAGGGAAGGTCATTTATGAAGAAGCTGAAGCTGGTTGGATCTAGGACATTACTATGAGGAACTTCTGCAGCTAGAGCTCAACTCACCAACATAGTTGACTATACTGTAAATTGATAAGAAAGGCATCTTATTTTGTGCCAGATATGACTAAAAGTAGTAGAGATTTCCTCCAATTCCAGTTGACTCTAGTTATGCTGGGCTCCTTGATACTATACTTGGTCAAATCAGTCTCACCTCACCTCTTGTGAATTGTTCTGAAATGTTAAAGATGAAAAGTTTCAACAAATTGTGACTTTTCTTGGCAATATTCAAGTTCTGTACAACAGCATGACTATTTGTAAGAGAGAAATATGGATAGAGAAGCAGAAGCAGAAGCAGGTGGAGCTAAGTAAGCAGATGAGAGGAGAATGGGAGTAAGGGAAACTGAAGAGGGAAATGTCAAAATGAGAAAAAGGCAAAGGGAGACCATATTCTCAACTCATTATGTCCAACACTCAAAAGATTCACTTTTTGGAACTTAGGGAGACCAAGAGGTTAAACAGATCTGGTATTTATAATAGTATCATCAGAGATATAAACTATTAACTCCAACACAAAGCTATTGTTCTTCAGGTTGAATATCACAATGAGCAGTATCTAGAAAAATGGTAATCATTTCAAAGAGGTCACTGAATGTGAGGAGTAGGTCAGAAAATTAACAATGTCAGCATATTGATGATTTTCAGGAAATCAGTTAAAATTACATAGGTTCGAATTCATTAATCATTAGGCCAAGGGCAGAGAAAAACAGGCAGGAATATTATTTAATAAAAGCATGCCAGACACAGTAAAACTTAAAAGGCAAGAATTTGACTCTTTCATTGTTGGGGTATTATGAGTATTCACAGGCTTTCAGATTTATTTGTAGTAGATACATTTGTGGGAAAAACCATGATGGATGACATGGTGATGACAGCATTTGTGCTTGTGTAGTGATTGCCTACCAGAAGCATGCAGAACAGGTAGATCATCACATCAAGCATCGCCAGTCATCCTTGTGGTCTCGTTTCAGAACTTAACATTCCAGTTAAATATTTTCTAACCAACTTGTTGAGGGATGTTATGACACAGCTCTAGAGCAGATGGGACTTGAACCCAGAGCACAAGTGTCCCGTAACACTCCTTTTTTATCCTTAGTTAACCTGTTTTTCCAAATTGTTCAGCGATGTTATGACACCTGGAGCAGGTGGAATATGAATGCAGACCTCCCAGTCCAGGGATAGGGACACTTCTACGGTGCCACAAGAGGGGCCCTAGGATGTTGCTTATAATTGTGGAGGACTAATTGTTACCTTATAGACTGAGAAATCAGCTAACTTTCAATTTTGATGAATTTCACAGAAGGTTTTTCTTTGTGTGCACGAGCAAGATTAGACCATTAGACCATAACATATAGGAGCAGAAATTAGGTCATTCAGCCCATCGAGTCTACTCTGCAAAGAAACATGGCCGATACATTTCTCAACCCTTCTCCTGCTTTGTCCCTGTAACTCTTGATCCCCTTGAAACTAAGAACCTATCTATCTCAGTCTTAAATATACTCAATAACCTGGCTTTCACAGCCTTCTGTGGTAATGAATTCCATAGATTCACCACTCTCTGGTGAAGAAATTTCTCCTTATCTCTGTTCTAAGAGACCTTACCTTCACTCTAAGCCTGTGCCCTGAGGTGCTAGTCTCTCCTACCAATGAAAACATCTTCCCAACATCTACTCTGTCAAGGCCATTCAGTATTCTGTATGTTTCAATTAGATTCTCCCTTATCCTTCTAAACTCCATTAAATGTAGACCCAGAGTCCTCAAACATTCTTCATATGTTCAGCTTTTCAGTTTTAGGAGCATTCTCATTAACCTCCTCTGAACACGTTCCAAGGCCAGTATGTCCTTTCTGAGACATGGGGCCCAACATTGTGCATAATACTCCAAATGTGGTCTGACCAGAGCCTTATAGAGTCTTAGAAGTACATTCCTGCTTTTACATTCAAGTCCTCTCAAAATAAGTGCCATCATTGCATTTGTCTTCCTTGACTCAACCTGCAAGTTTACCTTGAGAGAATCCTGAACTAGACCTTCCAAAGTTTTTTGCACTTCAGACTTCTGAGTTGTCTCCACATTTAGAAAATAGTCCATGCCTCTATTCTTTCTACCTCACACTTTCCCATGTTGTACTCCATTTTCTACTTCTTTGCCCACTCTTCTAAACTGTCCAAAGCCTTCTGCAGACTCCTTGCCTCCTCAATGCTACTTGTCCCTCTATCTTTGTATCATCTGCAAACTTATTCAGAATGTCCTCAATTCCTTCATCTAGATCATTAATGTATAAAATGAAAAGTTGTAGTCCCAACACTGACCCTTGAAGAATATCACTTGTCACCAGCTTCCATTCTGAAAAGGACTCTTCTATCCACACACTCTGCTTTCTACCAGACAGCCAAGCCATGCTAGCACCTTGCCTCTAACACCATGGGGCCTCATCTTACTCAGTAGTCTCCTGTGCGGCATCTTATTAAAAGCCTTCTTGAAGTCCAGGTAGTTAACATCAGTTGGTTCTCCTTTGTCTAACCTGCTCATTACTTCCTCAAGGAATTAGATTTGTCCGACATGACCTCCCCTTGATGAATCCATGCTGACTTTGCTCTATTTTACCGTACACTTCCAAGTATTCAGAAATCTCATTCATCGCAATGGATTCCAGGATCTTACCCATGACTGAGGTTAGGCTAATCAGTCTGTAATTTTCCATTTTTTTGTCTTATTCCCTTTTTAAACAGAGGTGTCATATTAGTGATCTTCCAGTCCTCTGGGACCCTTCCTGATTCTAGTGATTCCTGAAAGATCACCACTAATGCTCCATTCTCTCTTTAGCTATCCCCCTTAGGACATTGGAGTTTCATCCATCTGGTCCTGATGCTTTATCCACCTTCAGGCCAGTCAGTTTTTCTAGCACCTTCTCCTTGGTGATAGCCACCATACTCTGCTCTGCATCCTCACTTTCTTGAATTTTTGGGATATTACTTGTGTCTTCCACTGTGAAGACTGATATGAAGTAATTATTCAATTCCTCAGCCATTTCCTTGTTCCCCACTACTATCTGTCCAGTGTCATTTTCCAGTGGTCATATGTCCACTTTTGTCTCCCTTTTCCCCTGTATATACCTAATGAAACTCCTCTAGTCTTCCTTTATATTAGGTTAGATTCCCTACTGCATGAAAACAGGCCCTTTGGCCCAACAAGTCCACACCAACCCTCTGAAGAGTAATCCACCCAGACCCATTCCCCTACCCTATGTTTACCCCTGACTATGGGCAATTTAGCATGGCCTATTCATCTGACCTGCACATCTTTGGATTGTGGGAGGAAACCAGAGCACTCAGAGGAAACCCACACAAATACGGGGAGAATGTGCAAACTCCACACAGACAGTCGTCCGAGGCTGGAATCAAACCCAGTTCCCCGGTGCTATGAGGTAGCAGTGTTAACCACTGAGCCACCTTGCCGCTCTGGCTAGCTTACCCTCATATTTAATCTTTTCCCTCCTTACTTTTTTTGTTGTTCTTTGTTGGTCTTCGTAAGCTTCCCAATCCTGTTGGTTTCCCACTGCTCTTCAGCACATTATATGCTTTCTCTTTCGCTTTTATGCTATCCCTGACTTCCCTAGTCAGCCACGGTTGCATCATTCTCCCTGTACCACGCTTCTTTTTCCTTGGGATGAATCTCTGCTGCGTCTCCTGAATTACTGCCAGAAACTTCTGCCATTGCTGTTCCACTGTCTTTCATTTTAGGCTCCTGTCCCAGTCAGTTCTACCCAGCTGCTCCCTCATACCTTTGTAGTTGCCTTTATTCAGCTATAATATTCTGTAACCTCTGGTTCTATCTTCTCCCTCTCAAATTGCAGAATAAATTCAATCATATTATGATCACTGTCTCCTAAGGGTTCCTTCACCTTAAGCTCTCTTATCAAGTCTGTCTCATTGCACAACACTAAATCCAGCTCCACCACAAGGTCCTCCAAAAAGCCATCTTGTAGACATTCTACAAATTCTTTTCCTTGCAATCCACTACCAACCTGATTTTCCCAGTCAACCTCCATATTGCAATCCCCCATGATCACTGTAAATTTGCCTTTCCTACACATCTTTTCTATCTCATGGTGTGTTTTGCGCCCTAACTCCTGACTATTGCCTGTACATAACTCTAACTATGTTTTTTTTTACCTTTGCGGTTCCTCAATTCTACCCACAAAGATTCTACACCATCTGATCCTACTTTGTTTCTTACTATTGATTTAATTTCATTTCATACTAATAAGGCAACCGTGCCCTCTCTGCCCATCTGCCTATCTTTTCAATAGGATGCATATCCTTGAATAATCAGCTCCCATCACAATTTTCCTGTCTGCATCCCAGCACGCTAAGTTTAGATTTTTTGAAAACATGTCTGGAATTTCATAAAGCGTTTGATTGGTGCAACATCAGGTTGTTTAGCAAATTGATAGAATTGATGGGCCCTTGGCAGCACAGATTAAAACGAAACACAGGTAGGTCTAGATGGGCATTTCTCATCCTGGAGTTGAGTTGAAAGTGGTGATCCCTGGGGATCAGTTTTTTTTTCTGATTTATGTGAATGATTTGAAGATGGATGTTGAGGGCAAAATCTATAAATTTGCAGAGATTTATTTCATTAAGCTAGGGAGAATAATGAATTGTGAGGATGATGCTGAGCAACATCAGAGGGGCATTGAGAAATTGGCCAAATGGACAGACACCTGGCAGTTGAGTTCCAATGCAGAGAAATGTGAAGTAATGCAGTGAATAATTCCCTGAAAATGGATAGGCATGTTGAAACAGTTGTTAAGGTGACTTATTCTTGGGTTTATAAATAGAGGTATTAGAGAGTAAAAGCAAGGAAGTGATGCTACACCTCTGCAAATCATTGCTCATACCACACTTGGAATATTGTGTTCAGTTCCAGGCAACTTACGTATGGAGGAACGTTACAGCCCTGGAGAGAGTTCAAAGGGGATTTACAAGAATGATACCAGGAATGAGGGATTTTAGATACAAGGAAAGATTAAAGAAAACAGACTTATTCACCTTGGAGCAGAGAAGTTTAAGAGATGAGTTTATTGAAGTATTCAAAATTATGAACAATTCTTACAAGGTAAAGAAGGATATTCTATTTCCACTAATTAGTAAGTAGGGTTCACAATTTCAAGATTGTTAGCAAGAAGGTGAGGAGTGAGATGAGGAGAAATTTCTTTCCTCAGAGAGTTGTTAGGATTTGGAATGCACTGCGGGGCAGAGTAGTGGAAGTGGATTCCGTAGGAGGTTTCTGAAGAAAGCTGGATATATATTTGAAAGTGATAAGTTTCAAGGGCTGTGGAGAGAAGGCTGGAGAATGGGACTTGCTGGATAACTTTCAGGAGCTGGTACAGACACAGTCTGTTAAATAGCCTCCTTCTGTACTAGAAAATTTCGTGATTCTCAATTACCTCCAATCTGTACAACTGAATTCCGCAAATTCCCTACCACAGCAGTGACTCCTGATAACCCCAATTGGATTTTTATTGAGCTGATCCCCGGGACTGACTATGGCCCACACCCTTGACTAACCTGGGCGAGCAGCCCTGACTGTAGAATGACTGGACTCCTGGCTAGTACCTGTACAACTCCCTAACTGACACACTATGACTCCCCATGACTGGACTTACAGAGATAACTATTTCCCACACTCTGGTCTCAAGTGGAGCCTTGATTTTTGTGTTGAAGTCCTGGAGTGTAAATCCTGGTTATTTGTTACAAAGTCCTAGCTGTTTTGCTCCCATGTGTTTAAAACAAAGTTGTAAATACAAGACTTGCACCAGGGACAAAGATACTCACTCAATAAAGAAAAAAATGCTGTACTTTGAGCTAAACTGCAACTGCTAGCTAAGCCAAAGGCATTAAAATCCAAAGTCACTGTGTCTCAAGGACTCCTCATTTGGATAGGAGGGAGATTCTTATAATCTAATCACAGGCCCAGGGATCATTAAGAATTTCAAAAGAGAAACCAAAAAAAACTTGCAATGTAAATCCACTAATAGACAGCTCAGAGTAAGAATTTTAGTACACACCTGAAAGTGGTAATAATGAAATACAAATGATATAAATCTGGATGATGTCAACTATCTGAGGATATAAAACATCCATCTTTATTTCTGAAAGCGTTACCTTGAAAGGTGAATTTCTTCAAGGTTCCTCCTAATGCATTGATGTAATGTTGTTGTATGTTCAGCAGAAAATTGGGGATTAGCTGTAAAATCGTAACATAACAGCTTCTGGATGACCAGCTTATTACGTATCACTCAATGTTGTCAGATCGAAAAGGTGATTTGATATTTGTGCTTTGCAACTGGTAAATTCCTTCAGTCAATGTCAAAAGAGCAACTTGTTATAATTGTGACATGACTCGCACACTAAACACACAAGTGTATGCTTACTGTTAACATGCAACATTGATTACATTTGAGTCCATGGATCTGATGTACAGTAGTGTAGACAGCTCAGAAATGTCCCACTTGTACCAGGGTGTCTACCATAGGCAGCAGAATTCAATGAGGATGAACTTAATGAAACTGAGGTAGGAACATTGCTCACTTATGTGGATATGACCTCCTGCACAGAATCCTTTACCTACTCTTCTCCTCCCTCTTCCTGCAGTTTGTCCTCATCTGCCATCAATGTTACTCATAGGCAAATATAACATGCAGGAGGAAAAAGTGAGGTCTGCAGATGCTGGAGATCAGAGCTGAAAATGTGTTGCTGGAAAAGCGCAGCAAGTCAGGCAGCATCCAAGGAACAGGAAATTCTACGTTTCAGGCATAAGCCCTTCATTAGGCTTATTCCTGATGAAGGGCTCATGGCTGAAACGTCGAATTTCCTGTTCCTTGGATGCTGCCTGACCTGCTGCGCTTTTCCAGCAACACATTTTCAAATATAACATGCAAACTAGTGTACCCTTGTCTGAGAATGAGGGACTTGAACAGAAATCTTAAAGTCAAGATGAAGTCCTTCAGCACCAGCACACCATTTGCTATAGATTTCAGAAATGTTAAATGACAGTACAAACCACTGCACCCTTCCAGAAAATCAGCAAGAGCCAGTAACTCCAACTTCACCGGCAAGTAATTCCTTTACACAGAGCTGGCAGGATTACCTTTCTGTTGCTGAATATGTAGACAAGTGTCACAGACCAATTGACATCATGACTGTGCACACATTCACTGCACATGTCCTGTGCCAATGCTCAAATCCAATTCTTGCTGAAATCCGCTATGGCTCACAGCTGAGATGTGTGAGCACATTGGGAATACTGTTCTAGAGCCTCTAACTTTGAAAATGCAACCACCTCTCAACCATATTTTATGGCCAAAATCTTCCACAAATCCCGAAATATCATGAAATGTAATAATTAAAAAAAGGGTTCTCCACATGTGTGCGAACTAATTTAAAACAACCAAAAAATTTTTTTTTGAAAAGGTACACTGAAACAGTGAACAGTTTAATTGGTGTTCCTTAGTATATGAAATATTTGCTATTGTGGAAACAGCTTTATAAATATACCTAGCAGGGCCTGTGCTCTTCAGAAAATGAGGCATCTTGAAGATCATACACAATGTTGCTACTGAGTGTCAGTGGTGAAATGACTGAATGTTTTGGATGTGCAAAGGGCTTTTGCCTGAAACGTTGATTTCGCTGCACTTTGGATGCTGCCTGAACAGTTGTGCTCTTCCAGTACCACTAATCCAGAATTTTGGAGTCAGGAGGTGATCTACATGCAGCAGTATTCCTAGACTCTGACCTACCACCCCCTCACCAATCCCCCTCCAACTTGGAAGCTAGGTCTGTCACTCAGGCTGATGTCTGAGGGAGGAACATGTGGGAATGAAAAGACTAAAGAGTTAAGTCTTTAGGAGTCTAGCTTTCCTATCTGAAACTCTACTGCCATCCTACCACTCTAACCCCATCCAACCTCCCCAACACCAATGTAAATTGCCTCTAATAATATCCATCAATATTCTCATCTTGCTAGATATCTTTACATGAATTCAGCTCTCAGGCTATATACATTGGCATCGGCTTTTGGCAGAAATCTGGATAAACAACTGCCACAACATTCAAAAAACTCCACACTGTCCTGGAAGATAATTTTCCATGATCCTATATATCTCCCACTAAACTCAATATCCATTCTTTTCATCACTGGCACATTGTGACCACAGTATGCTACAATCTACATGATGCACTGATACACATCACATCACTGTAACTCTGATAGCACCCACCCTGTTTTTTGTGATTTCTACCATTAAAGACAATCTTTCCTTGAACATCCTGGTTTGGAAAATATATGCTATATTATATATGTTGACTGTTCTTCAAACTGGACTTGAAATGTTATCTCTATTTCACTTTCCACAGATAATGCCAGAATGGCTGAGTTTCTAAGCACTAATTATTCTCATTTCAGATCTTCAACTTTCACATTATTGTGCTTTTGTTGGACTTAATTATGATTGTTTACAGTAATTTGTCATTTGACATCATGGGATTTGCTCCTGTTGTTACAATATATTGACTTAAAACCTCTGTGTACAGAAAACTCATAAATTCCATATTTTTCTTATGGATTTTTATCAGAAATGCTTTGATGTCTAATCTCTCCTTTGCACTTTGCTGAAAGAAGAAGCTGTCATTTAAAAATGCATTGAACAAATTTCTCTTGTACTTATGGTGACAGTAAACACTGTAGCATGGATACCAAGCAACAAAAGGCTGTTAACTTCCTGTTAAAGAGGCTAATAGTTATTTCCTGGAGAATGAAAAATATTTACTCCAGACATCATATTTACTGATCAAATGAAGCAATAGGTTAATAAAAAGTAGATTTTGGAGACACCTGAAATAAACACAAAGCAGATGTTCTTGCACTTAGTAGACCAACTCCTCCCCTATGGAATAATTAATATATATTGAAGGTTTAGAGGAGTATGGAGTTTAAAATTACCCACCAGGTGTATCTGCTGTTATTATGCATCAGAATATTGACTTCACAATGTACAATATCTCTGTGACCCACTGAACTTCACTTTTTGGGTGATTTTAACTAAAAGCAAACCAGTCACCAGATGCTCCAAGCCACAGCAATTAATTGAAAAGGGAATAGAATGCTTGCCATTTTATCAAGAAGACTGGTTTACAAGAGAATAGTAGTCATCCTTCAGCTGTAGAGACCATAGAACACAGACTCCTGCGCCACAGAGCTGCTTGGGACGAACCTCAACAAGAAACATTTCATCCCTCTCCAGACTTCCTTTGCATGGGCACGTTCCAGAAGGAGATGTGTGACAGTCTCATCCCTCCTGTAGCCACTTCGAGCGTAATGTGTGGTGGCGCAGAGTTTGGGCATACATTCGGGATCTCACAGGTGATACTTTTCTTGCAATGAGCCAAGCGATGTTTTGTGCTTGTTGAAAATTTCTGGTGACGAGGCATATTGTAAAATGACTTTGACAGTCTGCTCAGGGAACCACGCAACAGGATTAACCGTCTCCTTTTCCCACAGGCGCTCAAGGACACTAAGTGCTGACCACTGCCTAATGAACTTTTGGTCAAAGGTGTTTCCATAAGATCCGTACAGTGCGGAAACAGGCCCTTTAGCCCAACAAGTCCACACTGACCCTCTGAAGAGTAAGCCACTCAGACCCATTTCCCTATCCCATATTTAACTCTGACTAATGCACCTAACATACACATCCTTGAACATAATGGGCAATTTAGCATTGTTAATTCACCTAACCTGCACATCTTTGGACTGTGGTAGGAAACCAGACCCATGCAGACATGGGAGAATGTCCAAACTCCACACAAACAGTTGCCCAAAGCTGGAATCAAACCTGGGTCCCTGGCGCTGTGAGGCAGCATGCTAACCACTGAGCCATGTTGCGGTTTTCTTTCACATTTTTCCACGAGGGATAGATGATTCATGGAGAATGCACCAGGGAACCCAAAACCCCAAAGGGGTGGTACAGTGGCTCAGTGGTTAGCACTGCTACCTCATAGCACCAAGGACCCAGGTTCAATTCCAGCCTCAGGCAATGAGCACATTCTCCCCATGCCTGCATGGGTTTCTTCCAGGTCCTCCGGTTTCCTCCCACAGTCCAGGATGTGTAGGTTAGGTGAATTAGTCATGCTAAATTGCTCTATAGTGTTAGGTGCATTAGTGAGGGGAATGGGAATGGATCTGGATGGGTTATTCCTCAGAAGGTTGGTGTGGACTTGCTGGGCCAAATAACCTGTTTCCATACTGTAGGAAATCTAATCTTTTATTTAAAATCAAACCAGGCAAGTTGACATTGGTGTATTAAAGCATTGCCATGAGGATTATGTGGGGTAGTTTTGTCCCACAAACTTTATTTAATTCAAAAAGGCATAATGCATGGGCATGTTCCTTCTGTTTCCTTAGGACAGGATCCTGTCTATGAATTTTTTTTTTTATTTAACCTATTTTTCTGACCAATCTATTCAGAGATGTTATTACATACTTCGGAGCAGGTGGGATTTGAACTTGGGTCTTTTGGGGTAGGGACACTACCATTGCACCACAAAGGGGCCAAGTCAACAGGCAATCTTAAATTTGTTGTTCGTGTCATTCTTAGCACAATCAAGACTGGTTAGTAAGTGTCATCCAAATGTAAGTTGGAAATCCAAATATCTTGACCGCTGTTGAGTGTCAACCTCATTATTGTGGCTCTGGACATGTGTGGGTCAAACCAGGTAAGGACATCTTATTTTCTGCCCTGAAGAATATTAAGAATCAAATGGGCTTTTAATTTCATTATCATTATTATTAATTAAAGTAACTTTTCTTCCTGTTTAACTGAATTTAAATCCTACCTCAGGGTTTGACAGGGTAGGTGCTGAGAGAATGTTTTCCTCGTGGGGTAATCTAGAATGTGGGGGTCCTAATTTCTGAATAAGGGTCACTCATTTAAAACAAAGATCAGAGGAATTATCTCAGAGGGCCATGAACCCGAGTGGGCAAGCTTTGAATGTATTTTTGCAGGGATGGACAAAAACTTGTACAATTGGGAAATTAATTGTTATGAGGAGAAGGGAAGCAAGAACAAAGCAGCACGCTTGATTGGTACTGCATCCACAAACATCCACTCCCTCCACCACCAACGCTCAATAGCAGCACTGTACGCTATCTACAAGATACTTTGCAGAAATTCACAGAAGATCCTCAGGCAGCACCTTCTGAATTCACAACTACTTCCATCGAGAAGAACAAGGGCATCAGATACATGGAAACACCACCAACTTCAAATTCCAGTCCAAACGCTCACCATCCTGACTTGGAAATGTATCACTGTTTCTTCACTGTCATTGAGTCAATATCCCGGAATCCCCTTCCTATTGGCACTGTAAGTCAATCCCTAGCAGGTGAATTGCAGTGATTCAAGAAGGCAGCTCACCATACCTTCAGAAGACCAACTAGTAACAGGCAATAAAAGCTGGCTGGCCAACAATGCCTATATACCATAAAAATGAATTTTAAAACAGTGAAGTTGGGCTAAGATTAGATCAACAATGACCTTATTAGATTGGAATCCCTACATTGTGGAAACAGGTCCTTTGGCCCAACAAGTCCACACCAACCCTCTGAACAGTAACTCACCCAGACCCATTCCCCTGACTAAAGTACCTAGCCTACACATCCCTGAAAACTATGGGCAATTTAGCATGGCCAATTCACCTAACCTGCACATATTTGGATTATGGGAGGAAACCCACACAGACACAGGGAAAATGGGCAAACTCCACACAGACAGTCACCCACGGTGAGGCGGCAGTGCTAACCACTGAGCCACCATGCCACCCCAAATTAAATGTAGAGTTGGCTCAAAGATTTTTATGTTTCCTACTCATATTTCTTCTATTCACACAAGATGTAGGAGAGCTTTGCTGTGCCTCACAATTAAATCAGGGATCTCCTTTGACTCAATCTCACCTCTCTTTCCATGACTTCAGTGATATCTTCTAGCAGTCAAACCTTCAGGCCCTGCTACTTTGTTCCTTTGCCGCTGTCTTGTGATGGTTGGAAAGTCATAATGTGTTGGTTAAGTATCATCCGGGTGTTAAAATAATGCCAGCTTCTTCCATTTCAAAGCAGGTATATTTAGAATTGAAATGGAATGAAATTTTATCTATTAAAAACTCATTCCTAGTTAAAACCAACTAGATGTGCTTTTATTCACTTGTGTGCTTACATGCAGTATAATTCACAATGCCTGCACCTTATTAAACCAAACCTAACCATCTGTTTATTTCTATGGGCAGGTTCTATAATCTGATGATTGACTCCCACAGTCTGATTGGTTGTTGTTGATGCAGCACCATTTTGATCGATAACAAATGAGGTGAGAATAAAAGGACCAAATGCTGACGATTCACAGGTCAAGGCCAGGGTCCTCAAACAGGGCAAGGTTGACTGTACTTGTATGTAACTAGCCTTGCTTTTTGAATGAGTCCTTGTTATATCTAGGATTTTACAGCTGTCCTAGTTAATGAGTACATAGATATAGGTACTGTTCAATGCGCTTCTGCGCCAGATCCTAGTCTGTGTTTGGCCGATGAACTATTGTTATAATAGTCATGTCACACTGAACTATGAAAGAGAAAATAATCAGCCAGTTACTTTTCCTTATCTTGTGTATGATTCAGTAATACTTTCTGCTGAAAAATGCACTTATGTGGAAGACAGCTGAATACAAGATTGGGCTTGGCTTTGGCAATGTCCATGGTCAGATAGTTTTTCGAATACTGCTTCAGCTCAAAAATGAGGACTGCTGCACTGACATGGAACTATAACTTTCTATGTGTTGATGCATTTCCACATATAGACAGATTTCTGTCAGTAGAGCAGCTGAAATCCTGAGTGTATAGAGTTCACTCCCGTGGTCCCTCCTTCAATTATTAATTCCAGTCATGCATTCCGCTACTTCACAACCCTTTTGAGTAAAAAGGTTTCTTCTACATCTTTTATGTTCGTTTTCTGTTGTTTTAGATCTGTCTGTCACCAATGGAAACATAGCACAGAAGGAGGTAATTGTATCCATTATGCATACGAGTAAAAAGTGAGGTCTGCAGATGCTGGAGATCAGAGCTGAAAATGTGTTGCTGGTTAAAGCGCAGCAGGTCAGGCAGCATCCAAGGAACAGGGAATTCCTTCGGGCAAAAACCCTTTCCTGATGAAGGGCTTTTGCCTGAAATGTCGAATTTCCTGTTCCTTGGATGCTACCTGACCTGTTGCGCTTTAACCAACAACACATTTTCAGCTCCATTATGCATACACCTGCTCTTTGATGGAATTATTCAAATTGTCCCACTTTCCTGTTCTTCCTTCATAGACCTCTCATCTCACAGACCTCACTTGAAGTATTTTTCCAATTCTCTATGCATTCTGTCAGTTTTCATGTGGGTTTTTTTGCAATCACTTTAAATCAGTTTCTTCTTGATGCTAACCATTCTGCCACTGGAAGAAGTATCTCTCTACTTGTGGATACAAAATTGGCTGAGGTAGGACATAGGAAGTAATGGATAGTGGTCATTTCTTGAGCTGGTTCTGCCAGTAGTAGCATGAGGGGTGTCATGATAAATAAACAAAAATAAGTTACCAGTTTCCAGCTGGTATTTCTTCTATATTGTGGGCTGAAAATGTGTTGCTGGAAAAGCGCAGTAGGTCAGGCAGCATCCAAGGAACAGGAGATTCGACGTTTCGGGCATAAGCCCTTCTTCAGGAATGATCTCATCTCCAGCATCTGCAGACCTCACTTTCTCCTCGAAGATTTCTTCTATATTATATCTAGCAATTGTTTAAGAAAATTATTTAATATTTTATACTGTGTGCCAGTTTTATTAAGCCCTTGAGGATACTTCATAATCATATTGACTTGCGTTTTTTGTTTTGTTTATGTGTGAAAGTTCTCATTCATGTTCAACTTCAGGGTTTTTAATTGTTCTTTCCAAGCAAGGCTGAGTTTTGACCCTTCATTATGATAATGGGTAATTTTGCTCATTACTCTGTGTTGGTGAGTGAAACTTTCACCTTTCCTATTTTGAGAATTTTCACTGTTTCCATAAATTCTTAATTCTTTTCTATTTTTCTAACTGATGCTGGCTCCATTTTTGATGGTATGACAGTACAGGAATCATGCTGATTGATCCCCTTGTGTCAACCTTCAAGTCCACCAAGGCTGCATCCCATTTTACTTAGATATTGATGCCCTGTGAATTATCATTGGACAGTTTTGTACTTCTCATGTATAGATCTCAACTGATCCAGTATGGATCTGCTGCTGTTCAACAATCATTTGCAGTGACTGCCATTTCTTTCCACTGATATTTTCTCAATGTACCTTGTCCAACCTGCCTTGGTGAGAAGGATCTTCCCATTGCAGCTACAGTAAATGGAACAATTCTGTAGTTCACAATTGGACAATTCTGTGCCAATCCTAGGCCTTAACATCGGAAACAATACTTTGTAACTGCCTTTGACTTACTCAACTGCAGCTTATTTACTGCAGTGGATGATTGGCAGTTGTTAACTCTGACTCGAGTTACCTTCTGCCATATTCATGGACAATGCTGATTAATGAGTTACGTTGTAGGTTAATTTTGACAATGTCAGCAACTTAACTATAAATGTCCTAATTTTTTTATTAACCACACTCAAATCTGTCTTATAATGCTCTCTTGAAATTCCTTCACAAAACCACAATAAACTCACCAATATCCTCACTGAGTAACTGATCCCTTATTCCAAATCTGCAGATTTCTAAAATCTTCAATGGTTTGGCATTGTAGCGCTGTCAGGCTTATACAAAATGTCTGATAGTGACAAGCATATATTTGATTGTTTTATTCAATTCTGGGCCTGTGTAGGTCAAAATTGTTGCCCTTTGCCTTTGTTGTTCTCCCTGATTAACAGCCAGAATGCCCAAAATATTACTGACAGCGATAAGATTCTTGAGCTATTGCAAATATACATTGAAAAACTCTTGATCATAAACCATACTCTCCCAGTATACCAAATGATACAGCCACCTTTGGACCCCAGTCCACCCGGTCAAAACAACCCTCCCATGAGAAATACATTTTTAAATCTATTTCACACCAAAAGTAAATCCTTACAATTTTCTACTGGCTTTCTGAAAGATCATCCGAGCCAAATTCATTTGACTAGGGACAGTTGTAATTCCATCTCGTTGCCAAACATGATATATTTGCAAGGTACGTAAAAGACTTAGAGTGTCAACACCAAACTAAACCAGTTTATTCTGATATAAAAATATAAACAAATAGGCACAAGAGAGTCCTATTACAGGGAGGTGAACCCATTGAAACATTTATGATTCTGAGCAGGCTTTACAGAATAGATGCTGAGAGAATGCTTCCTCTTGTTAGTGAATCCAGAACCAGGAGACATAGTTTAAAAATACGGAGTCTCCCACTTAAGATGCAAATTATGAGGAGTTTTTTTTTCTTTTGTAGGGTCACTGTTCTTTGCAGTTCTTTTGCAAAAAGAACAGTAAAGACTGGATCACTGAATATTTTCAAGGCCATGGTAGGTAGACTTTTGATTGACAAATGGAGTGAAAGTTTACGTGGGAATCATCAGAAAAATGGAGTTAAGGCCACAATCAGATTGTCCATTGATAGGATTAAAGAGGTAAGGATATGTGGAAGTGTGGTATGGCATTGGGGATGGGAGAATGGGTGTGAGCGAGGCCTAGATGCTGAGGCTGGGTTACCAGTGTGCAGAGCCAGAGATGTAAAAGAGCATGAGTAAAGCTGGTGGTGCCAGTTTGCGGCAGTTGGGATGAGCAGAGCCAGGTGTCGGTGTGCATAAATGCTTTGACCTGCTCCAGATTTACAGGCAATGCTCCTGAGCAGGTTCTATACATACGAGAAGCAATCCTAAATAAATAAGTGTTAAAAATAGGGCAGGTAAAGGGCAAATAGCCCACATTTACTCACTGAGAGATTCCAGTAGTACCATCAACATTGTTTCTTCTCAGAGCCCAAAAAGACACATTACAAATACCAGAACTGAAAGCAAATTGTCTCCCGGATGCTATTGTGACCCTCAAAATATCTCAGAATAATTGTCCCATAATGGTAGGCAAAGTATACTTGCTCCTTCAATTTTATTAATCAAATAATTACAATTACCATCATTGTAATCCATCTGTCCCTTTTTAACCCATTCTATCATCTTAATGATATCCATTTGCAGGATTCTTTGGTCTCTGAATTGTCTGCTATATTTCCAATTGTTGTGTCATTTGTAAATTTGGACCATTGCTTCAAATATGAACATGACAAATATTAAATTTCACTTTAACAGCCCAGACTAAAATTATCTGTGTTTAGCTTTATAAATCACATATGGGGGGAGCTCTGTGATGGTGAGGCTGGTTGTAAGTAAACCATTACTGCCACCCCTCACTCAGGGCATCAATTCTGTGGAATGGGGCTTTCCCTTTGGGTATTCATTTTCAAGCAGTAATGTTCACTACAAACACAGAATCACAGAATAGTTATAAGACAGAAGATCACCATTCAATACCTCATGCACTGGTCACCAAATGAGCAATTCATTTAGTAATATTCTCTATCAAATTTTAATATGTGGTTCTATATTTGAAATCCTTAATACATGTGAATAGTTGAGACCACAACACAAATGTTTGTGGAACACCACAAATCACGTTTTGCTAATTACAACACCTGCATTGTCCCTCCTCCAGGTCTCTTTCTGTTCCCCCAATTTTCTAACCAGATCACAAATTTATCTTCAATTCTGAATTTCATCTTTAGCAAACAGTCTCTTAGGATGAGAACCTTTGCATAACTGCCTCTGCTATGAGTCCCGAGATTGGTGATCCCATGGGTGTTCCGTTGATTTGTTCGTATATCTGATTGTTGAATGTAAAGTGTGTGGTGAGGCACAGGTCTAGTAGTTTAAGTATGCCGTCCTTGTTGATAGGTTCGGCCTCCTGTGTTCTGTTATGTATGTCCAGTAGGTTGGCTATTGTTTCTCTGGCTAGGGTTTTGTCAATTGATGTGAACAGTGCCGTCACGTCGAATGATACCATGGTTTCTTCTTTGTCTATGTGTGTATTCCTGATGATGTCCAAGAATTCCTGTGTTGATTGTATGGAGTGTTTGGATCCGCTGACTAGGTGTTTCAGTTTTTGTTGTAGTTCTTTGGCCAGTTTGTATGCTGGTGTCCCTGGTAGTGATACTATGGGTCTGAGTGGGATGTCTGGTTTGTGTACTTTGGGTAGTCCGTAGAATCTGGGGGTGTTGGTGCTTTCAGGTTTCATTCTTTGCTGGTCCGCTTTGGTTATCTGTCCATTTTTTTGTAGATTCCTTAGTGTGTTGATTATTCTATTGGTGAGTTGTGGTGTGGGGTCGGAATCCTTCATTTGGTAGGTGTTGGTGTCTGCGAGTAGTTGTTGTGCTTTATTGATGTAGTCTGATTTATCTAAGATGACCGTCATTCTGCCTTTATCTGCCGGTAGTATGATTATGTTCTTGTCATTTTTCAGTGCTTTCAGTGCTTCCCTCTCCTTGGTGTTGAGGTTATGTGTATGTCGTTTTCTTATCATCATAGGTACGACCGTTTGTCTCACTGAGACACAACAAACAGAGAGAACACCCAACGGAGAATTCACCACAAGGGTACACAGGAAACCAATACACACAGACCAAGTCCTAAACTATGAAAGTAACCACCCCAACACACACAAACGAAGCTGCATCAGGACACTATTCAAAAGAGCCACAACACACTGCAGTACACCAGAACTGCGAAAAGAGGAAGAGGAACACCTATACAAGGTATTCGCCAAAAACGGATACCCACGCAACTTTATCACCAGATGCCTAAGAAATAGACCACGGAACGAGGACATGCCACAACCAAAAGGACTAGCCACACTACCATACGTCAGGAGCGTCTCAGAACTGACAGCCAGACTACTGCGACCCTTAGGACTCATAACAGCACACAAGCCAACTTCCACACTCAGACAACAACTCACTAGAACAAAGGACCCAATAGCCAGCACGAGCCAAACTAACGTAGTTTACAAAATACCATGCAAGGACTGCACAAAACACTATATAGGACAAACAGGAAGACAGCTAACAATCCGCATCCATGAACATCAGCTAGCCACAAAACGACACGACCAGCTATCCCTAGTAGCCATACACTCAGGCAACCAGGAACATGAATTTGACTGGGAAAACAATACCATCATAGGACAAGCCAGACAGAGAACAGCCAGGGAATTCCTAGAGGCATGGCATTCATCCACAAACTCCATTAACAGACACATAGACCTGGACCCCATATACAAACCACTACAGCTGAAACTGACACCCGGAAATGGCAAGAACATCCATCAACAGACACATCGACCTGGACCCCACATACAAACTACTACAGCTGAAACTGACACCCGGAAGCGGCAAGAACAAACCACTATAAATACCGGAAGAAACATCAAAGCAGTGCTTCACAGGAGGCTCCAATAGCACTGATGATGTTCCCTAGCCAGGGAACGAAACGTTTGCAGCAAAAACTTCCAGCTCGGTGAACAGAACCACAATATCCTTGTACCCTGAATTTCACATGGCTAATCCACCTAGCCTGCACATTTTGGACTGTGAGAGGAAACCAGAGCACCCAGAGGAAGCCGACACAGACACAGGGAGAGCGTGCAAATTCCACACAGGCAGTCACCAGAGGCTGGAGTTGAACCTGGATCCCTGTCACTGTAAGGCAGTAGTGCTTACCACTGAGTCACCATGCCGCCCTATTGTGCAAGGAAGGCAGGCTACATGTTAGTTGTTCGTGCAATTACATAAGCTCTTACGACCGTTTGTTTGGGCTTCCATATAAGAAATGGCTGCTCAGGCATGCAGTTGAATACCCACAAAGAGAGATGGCTTTGACAACAGAATGAAGGTTATAGATTTTATGTTTGCAGCCAGAATTGGCGGCATGGTGGCACAGTGGTTAGCACTGCTGCCTCACAGCGCCAGGGACCTGGGTTCAATTCCCACCTCAGGCAACTGACTGTGTGGAGCTTGCACGTTCTCCCAGTGTCTGCGTGGGTTTCCTCCGGGTGCTCCAGTTTCCTCCCACAGTCCAAAGATGTGTGGGTCAGGTGAATTGGCCATGCTAAATTGCCCATACTGTTAGGTAAGGGGTATGGGTGGGTTGCGCTTCAGCAGGTCGGTGTGGACTTGTTGGGCTGAAGGGCCTGTTTCCACACTGTAAGTAATCTAATCTAAAAAAAACATTCAGTTCATGAGTTATCTCATTTTAATTTAGAAAGAAGAGATGCTTTTGAGGCTTTGGCTGCGATCTCTTACAGGTACAATTTGAAAAGTTTTCAAATTAAGCAATTGGTAACAAAAGCATAGTGTGAGTGATATGAGGCAGGTTCACAATTATCTAAGAACAGTAGTTTGTCAATACAGATTAAACAGATTCAAGTGAACTGCAACCTTGAGCTTTTTCAGTACAAAGCTGGTACTACAAATGTTTGTACATTTGCAGGATTGGAGGCTCGTTATTGATAAATTAAACCATCTATTATTGGGCAACTGTGATTCAAAAACATTGTTGTTGAATATGTTACAAGTATTTTTAAACTGCTTCCTCCCCAAAGGTTTTAACCGAGGTTTGTGAAGAGGATACATTTGTTTTAAATATGTAAAACATGTGCTCAGCGACAAATTGTATTCTGTTCAGCAGTTGGCTGTGCCACATTTTTACTTCTGATGAGCGCAACCCACTCTGGAATAAATCAGCAGCCTTTTGTTTGTGTGTGCCATTATCTAACATGGCAAGGTCAGGGATTAGCTGGCCACCCACTTCATTGATTAATTGGACTCAAATATTTTGTTTAAGTTGATTGTATGGAACTGATAAGTAACAGTGCAATAAACATGTTCTGTCTGCGTTGAAACATCAAAGGTTAATGTAGAGTTTAAACATTGAAGCACATTAAATATCGAATATATTTTAAAAGTAAGTTAAAATTATTTTACACTATATTCACAACTTTAATTGATTTAGTTTGTGTCCGTTCTTGTATTTCATTTGTCACTTGAAAAATAGATTTAATAACTAACATTGGGGAGGATGACTGTTCTCCAGCTTCCAGTTTTTCCACTGAAGTGTCTGATCCTGAAAATATTGAACACTAAAAACACAAAATGTTGGGAGTTTTCAACTCCTGAGGAAATAAAGAAGATAGAGATGAGCTTTTTCCCAGGGTGAAGGATTCAATAACGAGAGGTTATGCTTTCAAGGTGAGAGGTGGAAAGTTTAAGGGGGAGACATGCGGCAAGTACTTCACACAGAGGGTGGTGGGCGTTTGGAACGCATTGCCAGCAGAGGTGGTAGAGGCAGGCATAGTAGATTCATTTAAGATACGTCTGGACAGATGTATGAGTAGGTGGGGAGCAGAGGGATACAGATGCTTAGCAATTGGGCGACAGGTTTAGACGGTACATTTGGATCGGCTCAGGCTTGGAGGGCCAAAGAGCCTGTTCCTGGGCTGTAAATTTTCTTCGTTCTTTGTTCTATAAGCTAAAAGTTCCAGTGGGGCAGTTTTAGAAAAAGCAGTTTTGCAGCATTTTTACCAACGCAGCTAGTCACCAAATATTATGAATTAAGCCTTTGTCCTCATTAGAGATAGAATTTCTGTTTAAAGTGGCCCCATTTAGCACTTTTTCACTTGAACGTTGATAAGTTATTAGGACTGGAAATCTCAATGAGCATCATGATTTTGTTATAATGTTGTTTATGGCAGTATATATCCTAATCTAATCTGCACCAACTTCTCGCTTTTGTACACTTGAGGCTGCTCCCAAGCGTTTCCAGTTACAGCCTTTCCTGTTATTGCTGCTCCCTCAGACTTTTCACCATGGGGCCCCACCAGCCAACAGAACCCAGATCAACACTGGAATCACTGCTCAACAGCAATCCCCCTTCCCTCTCCCTGAGAGGTTGCCATGATCCCAGGATCTGTGAAGATACGATAGAGCCAGTGGGGCACCAGACACTTTTTTCTTGGCAACATCTCCTTCACTGCTGGTCCTGGGGAGCACTGATGACCCCAAAGCTCATGACAGAGTTCCATGACAGACATCCCCTCCCTCTGATAAGTGGGTTAGTGCTATAGACCAATTTCTGTGGCCCACAGCTAGTGAAGTGATGTCAGAGAACTGTGGAACTCCATCTAGACCTGCAGCCAGCCATGAGCAGTGGCCCTGCAGACCACTGGCCCAAATAGAGCCTGGAGGTGGAGTCAGCTGGCCAGTAAGGTCGTTTTATTCGTGTGTGGGATGTGGACATTGGTGGATGACCAGCATTTTATTGCTTGTCCAAAGTTGTCCTTGAAAGGGCAGTAGAGAGCTGCCTTCTTGAACCATTGCAACCCTGCACTGTATATTGACCACAGTGCCCTGATAGAAGAAATTCAGAATTTTGATCCAGTAACAATGAAAGAATGGTGCGTGGCTAGGACAAAAATGTGCAGATGGTGGTGTTCGCACCTACTGCTCTTGGAAGGTGCTGTTTGAGGATCTTTGGTAAATTTCTGCAGTGATAGGATACTCCTGCTACTGAGTGATGGGAGTGGATGCTTGTGGATGTAGTGCCAATCAAGTGGGCTGCTTTGTCCGGGATGGTGTTGAGCTTCTTGAATCTTGTTGGAGCTGCATCCATTCAGGCAAATGGAGAGTATTCTACAACACTTCTAACTTGTGCCTTGTAGATGGTGGACAGGCTTTGGGGAGTCAGGAGGTGAGTTACTTGCTGCAGTATTTCTAGCCTCTGACCTGCTCTTATAGCCACTGTGTTTATGTGGTAATTCCATGAATTTATGGTCAATGGTAACCCCAAGGATGACGATAGTGGGGCATTCAGAAATGGTAACGCCAAATATTTGTATCATTAATAGTCACAGGTGAGGTGCTGGAAGACTGGAAGTTGGCTTACGTGGTGCCACTATTTAAGAAAGATGGTGGGAAAAGCCAAGGAACTATACACTGGTGAGCCTGACATTGGTGGTGGGCAGGTTTTTAGAGGGAATCCTGAGGGACAGGATTTGTATGCATTTGGAAAGGCAAGGACTGATTAGGGATAGTAAACATGGCTTTGTGCATGGGAAATCAAGTCTCGTGAACTTGATTAAATTTTTTGAAGAAATAACAGAGGATTGACGAGGACAGAGTGGTGGACATGATTCATATGGACTTCAGTAAGGCGTTTGACAAGGTTCCTCATGATAGACTGGTTAGCAACGTTAGATCTCATGGAATACAGGAAGAACTAGCCATTTGGATACAGAACTGGCTTGACAGAGGGTGGTGGTGGAGGGTTGTTTTTCAGACTGGAGGTCTGAAAAGCAGTGATCAGTGGTGTGCCACAATGATCGATGCTGGGTCCATTACTTTTCATTATTTATATAAATGATTTGGATGTGAACATAGGAGGTATAGTTAGTAAGTTTGCAGATGATACCAAAATTGGGCGTGTTGTGGTCAGTGAAGAAGGTTACCTCAGAGTACAATGGGAGCTTGACCAGATGGACCGATGGGCTGAGGAGTGGCAGATGGAGTTTAATTTAGATGAATTTGAGGTGCTGTATTTTGGAAAGGCAAATCAGAGCTAGACTTATACACTTAACAGTAAGGTCCTGAGGAATGTCACTGAACAAAGAAACCTTGGAGTACAGGTTCATAATCCTTAAAAGTGGAGTCACAGGTAGATTGGATAGTGAAGAAGGCATTTGGTATGCTTTCCTTTATTGGACAGAGCATTGAGTGTAGGTGTTGGGAGGTCATATTATGGCTGTACAGTATATTTGTCAGGCCACTTTTGGAATATTGTGTGCAATTCTGGTCTCCCTCCTAGTGGAAAAATGTTGTGAAACCTGAAAGTGTTCAGAAAAGATTTACAAGGATGTGGCCAGGTTTGGAGGAATTGGGTTACAGTGAGAGGTTAAATAGGCTGGGGCTATTATCCCTGGAGCTTTGGAGGCTGAGGGGTGACCTTATAAAGGTTTATATAATCATGAGGGGCATGGATAGGGTAAATAGACATGGCCTTTTCTGTGGGGTGGGGGAGTCCAGAAGTAGAGGGCATAGATTTAGGATGAGAGGGGAAAAATTTAAAAGGGACTTAAGGGGCAACTTTTTCACACAAAGGCTGGTGAAAATATAGAATGAGTTGCTGGAGGCAGTGGTGGAGGCTGGTACAATTACAAAATTGAAAAGGCATCTGGATGGGTATATGAATAGGGAAGGGGTATGGGCCAAGTGCTGGCAAATGGGACTAGATTAGGTTAGGATATCTGGTCAGCATTGACAAGTTGGATCGAAGGGTCTGTCTCCGTGCTGTACATCTCTATGACTCTATTGAATGTCACAGGGTGTTCTTTAGATTGTCTCTTATTGGTGGTGGTCATTGCCTGGAATTTGTGTGGCATGAATGTTACTTGTTACTTGTCAGACCAAGCCTGCATAGGGCTAGATCCTGTTACACTTGAACATGACTGTTTCAATATCTGAGGTGTCATGAGCGATGTTGATCGTTGTGCAATCGTCAGTGAACATCCCCCCTTTAGACCTTATGATGGAGGCAATGTCATTGGTGAAGCAGCTGAAGATGGTTGGCCCTAGGACAGTACACTGAGGAGTTCCTGCAGAGATTCCTGGAGCTGAGATAACTGACCTCCAACAGCCATGACCATTTTCCTGTGTACCAGGTGTGATTCCAACCAGTGGAGTATTTGCCCCGTGATTCCCATTGAATCCAGTTTTGCTAAGGCTCCATGATGCTACACTCAGTCAAATGTAGCCTTGATGTCAAAGGCTATGACTCTCACCTAACCTTTGAAATTCAGCTCCTTTGTCCGTGCTTGAACTAAGGCTGTAATGAAGTCAGGAGCTGAGTGGCCGTGGCGGAACCCAAACTGGGTGTCACTGAGTATGTTATTGAAGAGCAGATGATGCTTGATAATACTGTTGATGACAGCTTCCATCATTTTACTGATGATCGAGAGTGGACTGATGGGGCAGTAACTGGCCACGTTGGATCTGTCCTGCTTTTTGTGTATCATCATAGAACCTCTACAGTGTGGAAACTGCAGTGCTCACCACTGAGCCACAGGACATACCTGAGCAATTTTTCACATAACTGTACTGGAACAGCTTGGCTAGGGGAATGGCAAGTTCTGCTCAGGTCCTTTTAACATTTCCCCTCTCACTTTAAACCTATGCCATATAGTTTTGGACTCCATCTCGCTAGGAAAAAGATCTTGGCTATTCACCTGATCCGTGCCCCTCATGATTTTATTAACATCTTGCGGCAGAAAATTGCAGTGAATGCTTCAAGCCTATCTTTTGCTCAGCTGTACAAGGCTCTTCTGTCATTGAGGATGGGGATATTTGTGGAGTCTCCTCCTCCAGTGAGTTGTTTAATTGTCCACAACCATTCATGACTGGTTGTGGCAGGACTGCAGACCTTAGATCTGATCCATTGATTATGGGCTTGCTTATTCTGTCTATCATTTGCTGCCTATACTGTCTGGCATGCAAGTAGTTCTTTTTTGTAGTTTCATTGGGTTGACACTACATTTTTAAGTATGCCTGGAGTTGCTCCTGACATGTCCTCCTGCATTCTCCATTGAATCAGAGTTGATCCCCTGGTTTGATGGTAATAGTTGAGTGGGGGATATATCAGGCCTTGAGCTTGCAGGTTGTGCTGGAGTACAATTCTGGATGCCCAGTCTTGAGTTCCAAATCTGTTTGAAGCCTATTCCATTTAGCATGGTGATAGTGCCACACAGAAATGGGATGGAGGGTATTCTCAAAGTGAAGGTGAGACTTCATCTCCACAAAGACTGTGCAGTGGTCAGTTTTATCAATATTGTCATGAGCAGATGCATCTGCACCCGGCAGATTGGTAAGGTTGAAATTAGGTATATTTTTCCCTCTCATTGGGTCCCTCACCACCTGTCCCAGTTTAGCAGCTATATACTTTTGGACCTGACCATCTCAATCAGATGTGCTGCTGCCGAGCCACTCTTGATGGTGGACATTGAAATCTCGCACTTAGAGTACATTTTGTGCCTTTGCCACCCTTCGTGCTTCCTCCAAGTGTTGTTCAACATGGAGGAGTACTGACTCATCAGCTGAGGGAGGACAGTATGGGGTAATCAGCAGGAGGTTTCCTTGCCCAGAGTTCATGGAGTCTGAAGTCAATGTTGAGGACTCTGAGGGCAACTCTCTCACAACTGTGTACCATTTTGCTGTCAGCTCCATTGGTGGGACAGGACATATTCAGGGATGGTCATGATGGTATCTGGGTCATAAGAACATAGGTCGTAAGAAATAAGAACAGGAGTAGGCCATTTAGCCTATTAAGCCCGCTTCATCCTTCAATAAGATCATGGATATTTTGTGGATTCAGCTCTACTTACCCATCCATTCATCATTACCCTCAATTCCTTTACTGTTCAAAAATCTATCTAGCTTTGTCTTTAAAACAGTCACAAGGTAGCCTCAATTGCTTCTCTGGGCATAGAATTCCACAGACTCACAACCCTTTGGGTGAAGTGGTTCCTCCTCAACTCAGTCCTAAATCGGCTCCCTCTTATTTTGAAGCTACATCCCCTAATCCTAGCGTTGCCTGCCAGTGGAAACAGTCTGCCTACTTCTATCTTACCTAATCCCTTCACAATTTTTTATGTTTCTATAAGATTTCCCCTCATTCTTTTAAATTCCAATGAACACAGTCCCAGCCTACTCAGTCTGTCCTCATAAATTAACCCTCTCAATTCCAGAATCAACCGAGTGAACATCATCTGAAAGGTATGATTTTTTGGGGATGACTATGTCAAGCTGTTGCTTGACTAGTCTGAGAGACAGCTCTCCTAATGTTGAGTCTCCCAAGAATGTCTCAGCCTCCACAAAGACAATATTGGGCAGCAGCCAGGGACAAGTTATTAATTTGATCTTCATGTTGGAAGTGAGTAGTTGTTTATGATAGAAGTTTCGAGATCCACACCTAATTGGGTGTGTATAATGGAATTTATTCACACTTGATGCCCTTTGCTCAGAAATTCCTGAACAGTAAAAGACAGTCCTTGAACTGTGACACTTGGCACTAAACGCACTCCAGTTGTGCAACTTCTCTTTGTTCTGTTGCCACTGCCAGGTGAATGTTTACAGAGATACTAACGTATGATTTTGACCTTGATCCTTGTAATTACCCTTGACTAGTGGCCTAGATAACACCCGGGCTTGATGATTTTTATCAGTGAATGATATGGATAGGCCTTGCACAACATGACTATATGTTACCATAGTAAACACAAGTATACAATATCTCCAGTAATACATGAAAGTGTCAGAATGATGTAATGAGTGGTTCAGCAATGCATCCAGGGCCTGGAAACCTGTGTGCAACTCTCAGTCACTCATCCTGGACAGTCAGGTCTTAAGCCACCCTTGGAAGTTGGACCTCAGTTCTCATTTCTCCAGAGGCTGTGAGCTGTGACTGCTTGCTGGTGAAAGCTTGACTGAAGAGTGGGTCATTACTGGTGCAGGTGAATGAGGAGCACTGTGTCAGGTGATCAGTGGCAACTGGGTGAAGAGGAGCAGTTGTTGGCTACCGCCGCTCATTTCATGTGGAGGCAGGAGGAAAACACGTTCCTAAAATTTCCTTGTCGGTTACTGCTTAACAGAGAGCTACTTTAACTGTTAAAGTGGCCGTTGGGCAGGATATTATGAACACAATTGTCATATATTTCTGGTTTGTTTTTCTGCCTAAAATCTAAAACAGGTAATGGTCTGAATTATTTTTGGAAATGAGTTTTTGCTGAAGCCATCAACAAAAATAGGCATTAGTGTTATGTTTTGAAATTGTGATTAATTTGCCACAAAATGGTCTCTAGGGAAAGTACAGAGAAAAAGTAGAGATTGGTGACAATGACAATTGAACCTCACTGTATAACCCGAAAAGCTGCAGAAAACAGCTTTACCGTACGTTTACTTTCCACAGTTTTGAACAATAAATATTTTCAGAGATTTAGGGAGGTTTAGAGAGGCAGTACTTACAAAATATGTAATTTGGACTTCAAGGGCATAAACTGATGCTTTCCAAAGGAAAGTTGGTCAATATCTGAAAGGAAAAAATCTGAAGGGCTACAGGGAAAAGTCAGGGAAATGGCAGTCGGTAAACTGCTACTTCAATGGGTGAGTACAAGCACAATAGGCCAAATGTCCTCATTCTGTGCTGTTCCAATTCTACAATTTTATGTCAGTGGTACAGAATCTCAGATAAATATGAGGTGCTGCATTTTGGGAAAGCAAATCTTAGCAGGACTTATACACTTAATGATAAGGTCCTAGGGAGAACAAAGAGACCGTGGAGTGCAGGTTCATAGTTCCTTGAAAGTGGAGTCGCAGGTAGATAGGATAATGAAGGTGTTTGGTATGTTTTCCTTTATTGGTCAGAGTATTGAGTACAGGAGTTGGGAGGTCATGTTTTGGCTGTACAGGACATTGGCTCGGCCACTGTTGGAATATTGTGTGCAATTCTGGTCTCCTTCCTATAGGAGAGATGTTGTGAAACTTGAAAGGATTCAGAAAAGATTTACAAGGATGTTGCTAGGGTTGGAGGATTTGAGCTATAGAGGGAGGTTGAATAGGCTAGGACTATTTTCCCTGGAGCATCAGAGGCTGAGGGGTGACCTTATAGATGTTTATAAAATCATGAGGAACATGGATAGGATAAATAGGCAAAATCTTTTCCCTGGGGTGGAGGAGTCCAGAACTAGAGGGCATAGGTTTAGGGTGAGAGGGGAAAGATATAAAAGAGGCCTAAGGGGCAACTTTTTCAAGCAGAGGGTGGGTGGTGCTTGTATGGAATGAGCTGCCAGAGGAAGTGGTGGAGGCTAGTACAAAGCATGATTTAAAAAGCTTCTGGATGTATATATGAATAGGAAGGGTTTGGAGGGATATATGCCAGGTGCTGGCAGGGGGACTAGGTTGGGTTGGGATATCTGGTTGGCATGGACGGGTTGGACCGAAGGGTCTGTTTCCATGCTGTACATCTCTATGACTCTATGACATAATTGCTATCCTTCAGCCTCCCGCAGTGGAGTAAAATGACATAACTTTAACTGAAAGGTTTTGTGCAAATATTTTTGAAATAAAGTACACCTGCCTGCATTCATGACTCTTGAGTTATCTATATGCATCTTGTCTAGGGCTTAGTTCTATATGCTACATGGTTACAATTCTCTGAGGTCAACATAATTTGAAATTTTTAGGCAGTGTCTCTGGGCTTTGCCGGATTTTGATGGCAAAGGGATAGACAGAGATTAGATGTGGTGTAACTAATGTGGAACTCTTTCAACAGGCATCTCAGCATGTTAGAATGTACTTTGCGTTTTCTTCTTTAGGACAGACATGCACAGGATTATGGATCAGTGGTGCTGGAAGAGCACAGCAGTTCAGGCAGCATCCAACGAGCAGCGAAATCGACGTTTCAGGCAAAAGCCCTTCATCAGGAATAAAGGCAGTGAGCTGGAAGCGTGGAGAGATAAGCTAGAGGAGGGTGGGGGTGGGGAGAGAGTAGCATAGAGTAAGCCAATGTGGCTGTGGTACTGAGTTTGTTTCACGACATGGTTGAAGAGCTTCAGGGCAGAGGAAATGACCTGGGAGTTGTAGTGGGAGAGGGACTCCCTGAGATTCTTGTAGAGAGAGGAGGAAAACTTCTTCAAGGCAGGTATCCTTGCAAGAGAATTCGCAGTAGGGTTAAAATCAACGAGGTAAAAACAATGACTGCAGATGCTGGAAACCAGATTCTGGATCAGTGGCGCTGGAAGAGCACAGCAGTTCAGGCAGCGTCCAACGAGCAGCGAAATCGACATTTCGGGCAAAAGCCCTTCATCAGGAATAAAGGCAGTGAGCCGGAAGCATCTCAAGAGGCACATTTTCATACCTACACACAGATTTTCTGGTGTTACTCAGGCATGTTCTTGTGTGAAATTAGTGAAAATTAAGTGAAATGCAATGTGATGTAAGAGATGGAGGGCTAGAAGATGCTGGTGAATTCCTGTCATGTCAGCACTGCTGCAGTTAAGGTCTATGTTCCTGATAACCTACTAGACTTGACATGTTCAAGCAGTACAGATACCAATGGGGAGCCAGGGTGTAGGGGTAATGTCTTTAGATTAATAATCCAAAGATCCAGGCGAATGTCCTGGGTACATGGGCTCAAATCCTGCCATGGAAGAGGGTGAAATTTGAATTCAGCTTGGGGGGTGAACAGGCCTGGGACTAAAAAGCTAGCCTAATGATGACCATGTAACTTTTGTCATAAAAAGCTCACTTGGTTCACTGATGCCCTTTAGCGAAGGAAATTTGTCTTCTGACCTAAATGTGACTCCTCAACCACCATCTGAAATAGTCTTATATATAAGGAGCAATTGGGGACGGGCAAAAAATGCTGGCCCACTAACTGCATACCTCAACAGTGGACCTACATCTTCAAAGTCCACTTAAATCTAGCCTGGAATTCACAAATAACAAGTGTACTGTGGAGCAGGTTAGAAACCTTTGTTTAAATCACTGACATAATGACTCAGTAAGGAGGAAGCCTCCTCCAGTGTTTCCACATGCTTCACTTGAGGGTCTCCAGAGAAAGGCAGTGGGTTCAGGTGGTCAATGCCAGCCAAACTGAGTAAATACAGATGCAGTTCAGCAAACAAATGCAAGGATCTCACATAATTGGTCAAGTTCCAAGAATGTGACTTCAAATGCCCTCTCCCACCAATAGCACCACTAACCTCATACACTATTTAATGCAGAGTCTGACACTCTGTTCCTCAGGTAATCCTGAAGATTTGCTCCCTGGCCATCATGGTTGATATATCCTTCTGTGAAAACCCTTCTCCTTTTCCATCAGCCAACAGCTTGTCCCACTTTGTCTATCCTCAACTCATTCTCAGACATGCTGCATTGCAAGGTCAAAGATACTGCATGTGTTTTTGAATTAGTTTGCACAGAAATTCTGAAGTCAGGATAAAGACCTGTAGCTGGTGAAACTTGAACAACTTTTGAGAACTTTGTACAACCACTTGTCCAATCATAGCAAAAGCCAGTCAAAATCAAGCAGCAGTTAATCAGAATGATCCTGCTGAATTAGCTGTATGGTTTAAGAGGGGCATTTGCTGCAATGGTGTCAAATGAACATTACAATTTGTCTACTCTCCACACATTTGGTGATTACTCACTACACACATGAATGTTCTCACTAAAATGACAGCAGAGGGTTGGAATATAAAAGCACCGTTGTGCTATTAAGACTTTATAAAGCTCTGGTTAGGCCCCATTTGGAGTACTGTGCCCAGTTTTGGTTCCCACACCTCAGGAAGGACATACTGGCACTGGAATGTGTCCAGCGGAGATTCACACGGATGATCCCTGGAATGGTTGGTCTAACATATGAGGAATGGCTGAGGATCCTGGGATTGTATTCATTGGAGTTTAGAAGATTAAGGGGAGACTTAATAGAGACGTAGAAGATAATACATGGCTTGGAAAGGGTGGACGCTAGGAAATTGTTTCCATTAGGCGAGGAGACTAGGACCTGTGGACACAGCCTTAAAATTAGAGGGGGTCAATTCAGAACAGAAGTGTGGAGACATTTCTTTAACCAGAGAATTCATTGCCGCAGAGTGCAGTGGAGGCCAGGACACTAAATGTCTTCAAGGCAGAGATCGATAGATTCTTGTTGTCTCGATGAATTAAGAGCTACGGGGAGAATGCGGGTAAGTGGAGTTGAAATACCCATCAGCCATGATTGAATGGCGGAGTGGACTCGATGGGCCGAATGGCCTTACTTCCACTCCTATGTCTTATGGTCTTATAGAGTGACCTGCACTAGAACTATACATATATACTTTATTTTGTACTTGTAGCACCCAAATAAATGACAGCTATAGATAAAAAATTTTCAGTGCTTAAGTTTAACTAGATTCAGGCAAGGGCAATATGGCAAATGTTAATTTCTCCAACATGTCATTACTTTGAGGCTCGGGCAATTTTGATTCAGTTACATCCCACAAGATAGAAGTGGACAGAAACAGTCATCTGACAGGCAAAAATCAGTTGGTTCAAAAATTGCCTGACACTCAGGCATGTTATCCAGGGTGGGGTCAATATTCTTTTTGTTGTGCTGTCTCTCTCAGATTACTCCATTTGGGAATGAATGTGTGTAGTTTAGAGGCAGGCCCTTGCAATACGGAGGTTGGCGGTTGGATTCCCAGCACACTGTAAGGTCAGAAATTCTGTGAACAGGCTCCTCCATATCCCATAATTGTGGATTTAACATTTGTTTTTCAGGACGTTCACTTCCTAATCAGTAATTATAATTTCAGTGGGTTTCTAGTGATACCATTGGACCCTGATGTGCCTCAATTTACAAGGTGCCTGTTTGGCCCTAACTGCTTCATAAATTGGCCTAGTCAAAAATCAGTTTTATTAAGAAGAGATTCTTGACTTAACAAGATATAGTTTCGCTCACGATAGCAATTAGGTATAAGTTAGATTAGTTTGTTCGACATTGTGCTCAGATAATGAACACATATAATTCTTCAGTCCATGAGATCTTAAGATGTTCTGTCTCATCTGAAGGAATTGTCCAGCTTCTGGAATGATACTGAAACTGTACTCATTAGCGAGCATTCTAACACTCTCCTGATTCCTGACTGGGTAGTCCATTTAAGTTTTCATTCAATGTTAATGTGCAAGATGTCAAGGGATGGGTGTAATGTCTTGCTGGAGATGGTATTTACCTGGCCATTGAATGTTACTTGTCACATGTAGGCCAAACCAGGATATTATTCTTGCTGATTGGACTGCTCCAGCATTTAAGGAGTCATGAATGGTGCTGAACATTGTGCAATTATCTGCAAGTATTTACACTTCTGGCCTTATAATAGAAGGAAGGGCATTGGTGAATCTTGTTGGTCCAAGGACACTATCCTGAGAGATGTTCAGGAGCTGACCTACAACAACCACAGCCATCATCATTTGTGTTAGCTATGACTCCAAATAGCAAAGGGTTTTCTCCCTGAATCCCACTGACTCCAGTTTCTTTCAGGCTGCTTGATCATCTGTAAGTTTAGTTGATTAAGTTGAATGATGTTTTAGATATCCTCTACTAACTGATGAAGAATGTTCTTGCTGTCAGCTGTGGCACTGGTACCAGATGCCACTCGGTATTTGGCTGAATATGTGTCGAGGCTGTTTGTCAATGCTGAACGTTCCACTCCAGTCAATTCCTATGTACTTTCAAACAGTGTTCAGGAGAACCTGACTGATTTTTAATTCTTTCCCTTTCCTGGATGACATTGGAAAATTTAACATAATATAAACCTGAGACCTGTAAAATTTTAGTGACACCGTTCGGTTCTGAAACCTACTAGACCACTAGGGGGAGCTGAAAAATATTTTAGTAAATGATCCAACATAAATTTGACTTCAATTACAAATGGAATGTGGTTGCTTATTGCAAGAGGAATGCAATATAAAAATGAGGATGTTTTGATCCAATTGTAGAAAATGGTGGTGAGGCCAGTTCTGGAATACTATGCTTCATTTTGGTCACCTTATTTAAGACAAGAGGTTCTGAGGAGGCTCACTGTGATACTACTTCAGTTTCTAATTCTAACAGGCTAGATCTTTCAGTGCTGACAATGGCGAATGTTAAGACATTTGTTGCTGCTATGCATTGCGATCTTTTGGAAATCCTGACCAGTGCACGTGCGATTATTGCCCAAGAAGCTTAAATTTCCATCAAATAAGTTTCTGCTTCCTGGACCTCTCTGAAAATGTCTCCAACCTTTGAGTCAGAGATTTGGGCTGTTGCATGATACTTATCAGGATATTGTCATAAAAATGGATCAAAAGTCTAAAGTATTGTGAATATGCTTAATCTATAATTCCAAGATGTACAGTTTTGAAAGAGGGCACTTGCAGCTGAAAATGGCTGCAAATGTAAATTAAGTGGCTGTCTGGAACGAGAGAAAGAAAGAAAGACCCATGGAGCGTCACATCTACGGATGTAAAGGAACTTCAAACAACAGTCTTTCAAAAGGGGGACTACAAAGATAAAAGCTGATAACTTCTGCTCAACAACAAGCCAGCCCCAATATATTATGCCCCAAACTGCAGGCAGTGTTTTGTGTTTTTCCCTTTGAAGAATTGACAAGGCCAGAGTTTAAAAGCTAGTTTCAACTCTGCTGGAGTGTGCTAGTGTGACTGATTGTTTTCATGTATTAGCCTGGATTTTAGTGTTAGCATGCTGTGAAGGTTACCCCTGTGATTCAAATAAAAACTCTCTCTCACTGCAAGTGTTGGACGTCAGCCAGCTAACAGTCGGGTAATAGGAAGATAACAAATGACTCAGAATGGTGAAATTTAATTGCAATTGAAAGGAATCAGAACTATAGAATCTTAACTAATCAGCAAAAGTAAGGATCATGAAAACTATTTTTTAACCAGCAACATCAATGCTACTGCTAACCTTCACTGTAAAATAAGCAACATTCAACTATTTGCTCTTTGCAAGCAATTTAGTGATTGATCCTACTTTTGACTTTTATCTTTTTGGTCTTATCTCTTATTTCTAATCCTTATTCTAATCCTATGTGTTGTGTTCTGCTTGCATTTTATAATTAATAAACTCACTCTTTGTTAAGAGTCAAGAGTGAGGTGCTGGAAAAGCACAGCTAGTCAGGCAGCATTCGAGGAGCAGATGAATCGATGTTTCAGGCATAAGATCATGAATAAACTCACCTTTTGTTAACTCAAGATGGTTTGGTTGAATTAGCTTCTTTTAAAATAAGTTCATTTTAATTGTATCTACAAGGAAGGGATTCTTTTTAAATTAATTTTGTAGCAACAATTTAGGGGGTTATAATGAAGGGGGAATCAATTCATCCCTCCTCAGGAGAGCTTAACTGTTTGGGGCATCCTGCCTGGAATGGTAATGAAGTGGGAAATCTCTCAACCAGGATTCGGTTGTAACAATACTAAGTTTAGGTTCTTTTTAATAATTCATGGGATGTGGGTGCCACTGGCTAATCATAGAATCGTAAAGTCATTGAAACCGACTTCGTCTAGCAATATTTTCCCATTCTTAATTGAAAGTTAAGAGCTTTCCTCTGGGTATAGGATCACATGTAGGCCAAATCAGTAAAGATGGTAGATTTCTCTTCCATAAAGGACATTAATGAAGATGTTTTTTAAAGTAATTGGAAGGAAGGATATATTGGCCTTGATGAAAGCACAATGTAGGTTTACAAGAATGATACCTGGTCTCAGGGGTTAGATTATGAGACATTACAGATCGTTCTGCTATTGTGTTCCTCTGCAACTTTGCGCTATAGAAAATTGCACTGTAGAAGATTGCTAATAAAAAATCGCTATACCCATTCAGTAGAAAGTTCTCATTATCCAAACAACATGCATACTCTGTCAATCGCATTCTAGCCAATTGCACTGACGAAGCGTGTATCATGGCAGAATAACCTGTATACAAATAAGGCCTAACCTCTCTAGAATTTAGAAGGTTATGGGGTGATCTGATTGAAGTCTTCAAGATATGAATTGTAAAAGACAGGGTCAATCAAGACAAACTGTTTCCACTGGTTGGAGATTCTAGAACTAGAGGGCATCATCTGAGAATTAGGGCCAGACCATTCAGAAGAGATGTTAGAAAGCACTTCTCCATACAAAAGTGGTAGAGGTTTGGAACTCACTTCCACAAATGGGAGTGGATGTTGGATCAGTTGATAATTTTAAATCTGAGATAGATAAATTTTTGTTAAGCAAAGGTATCAAGGGATACGGGCCAAAGACAGGTATATGGAGTTAGACCACAGATCAGCCATGATTTCATGTAATGGTGGAACAAGCTTGAGGGGCTGAATGGCCTATCTCTGATCCTATGTTCTGTAGTCACCATTAGGCTTGCCCTTTCTTCCAGGTTCTTGTTGAATTCAAATTCAACCATCTACCTTGGGGGTTCTGGATTACTAGTCCAGTGACATTACCACTACATCATTGCCTACCCTGTATTGTCTTGCTGTTTACTTCTGACACAGATGCTCTCCATAAGTAGCTGCACTGAGGAATTACAGCTGCTGCTGTATGGGCACATGGGGAAGGTAAAGCATGGTGGGGGCGATGGGTTGAGGAGGGAGTGAGGAGAGTGAAGAAGAGGAAAATGGATTTGTGAAATGAGGGGGATGCAGCATAAAGGAATGAAAAATGGGGCTTGCTTATCTCTTTTCCCACCCTATCAACAACTGAACCTGCACCCCATACCTGGCCACTCCCATTCAGCAATTCTTAGAATTTCAATTCTCAGGGTCACTCAAAATCTGAGGCAATAATTTGGGATCTCACTGGGAATAGTTTAAAAAATACTGGAGTACACATTGCGCAGGGTGATGCCATACATGCTCATCACTCCTTCAATCACCTCCTGCATGATCCATCTACCACTGGCTACCAATGTTAGCAATGTCTAATATCTTTAGTATGTAGTACTGACAAACAATTCAGCTCCTTGTGAATACACAGCGTCTATAGTCTAGAAACCAAAACCCTCAATTGTAGGGGATGTCACACACACACACACCCACACACACACCCCTGGAACATAGTTCACATCTCGACACTTTGTCTGCAGTCTCTGAGCATTTGTGTTTCAAGTGCCACAGAGAAACTGGATTTGAGCATTGGGTCCAATCATTGATGCTCCTTCAAAAGCAATCAGCAATGAATGTTGCAAGGAGCTTTTTAATTTAATTACTTTATCATTTCTTTATCTGAAGGACTAGAGTCAGTACTGGTCAGGCTGAAGGATACACTTTGTTTATACAGGTTGTTCTACTATAATGTGACGGTTGTATTCCTCTGCAACGTCATGCTATAGAAAATCACGCTATATAAGATCACTGATAGAAAATCATTATAGCTTTCTGTAGAAAGTTTGTGTTACCCAAACAACATCCACAATTTATCAATTGCGTTATAGCCAATTTGCGCTGACGAAACATGCGTTATAGCAGAATGACTTGTAATGGCATTGGAGCGAAATGGACATCAGGATACAATTTAATTGCCAAAAGTAAGAAACTCATGTTTTCTGTTAACATTCCTAACTCAATGTATTTATGTACAAACTTACCAAAACATTCTTTGTATTAGATATTTACATTTACAAATTGATTAGTTATAATCTTACCAAATTGTTATTCACTAAAATCACATGAATCCATCATGTGGAGGTGCCAGTATTGGACTGGGGTGGACAAAATTAAAAATCACACAAAACCAGGTTATAATCCAATAGGTTTATTTGAAAGCACCAGCTTTCAGAGCTCTGCTCCTTCATCATGTAGCTAGTGGGACAGGATCATAGGAAACAGTATTCTGTGACAGTGTGCCCTGCAATCCCAAAAACACTTACGTAAATAATTCAGAAAGACAATGACCATCTCCAATAAAAGACAATCTAGCCTTTGTCCTTTGACATTCAATGGTGTTACCATTACTGAATCCCCTGCTATCATCATCCTTGGGGTCACCATTGACCAAAAACTCAACTGGACTTGTCACATAAACACAAAAGCAGGTCGGAGGCTAGAAATATTGTGGTGAGTAACTTATCCCCTGACTCCACAAAGCCTGTCCGCCATCTAGAAGGTACAACTCAGGAACACTCCCCACTTGCCTTGATGGATGCAACTCCAATATTACTCAAGGAGTTTGACACCATCAGGGCAAAGCAGCCAGTTTGATTGGCACTATGTCCACAAGCATCCATTTCCTTGACCACCAATGTTCAGTAGAAGCATTATGTACTATCTGTAAGATGCACTGCAGAAATTCACCAAAGATTCTTTGAGAAGGAGAGACCTTCAGAGAAATTCACCAAAGATTCTTAGAGAGTACCTTCCAACTCCATAACCATCTCAAAGGACAAAGTCAGGAGATACATAGGAACACCACCAACTGCAAGTTCTACTCCAAGCTACTCACCATCCTGACTTGGAATATATTACTATTCTTTCACTATTGTTGGGTAAAAAAACTTGAATTCCCTCCTTAATGGCAATGTGGATCAACCCACAGCATATGGACTGCAGCGGTTCAAGAAGGCAGCTCACCATCACCTTCTCAAGGGCAACTGAGAGTGGGCAATAAATGCTTGCCAGCCAGAAATGGCCACATCCCATAAGTAAATTAAAAGAAAGAAAGTTAATTTTGGAAATTGGATGAGACTCCACCCCATCTATTATAGAGTCATAGAGTCATTCAGCATGGAAACAAACCCTTCCGTCTAATCAGTCCATGCTGACCAATTTTCCAAAAGTAAACTAGTCACACTTGCCTGAGCTTGGCCCAAACCTCTCCAAACATTTCTTATTCATGTACTAGTCCAAATGTCTTTTAAATGTAGTAACTGTACCTGCACCAATCACTTCCTCTGGTAGTTCAAACCACACACGAACTACTCTTTGTGTAAACAAATTGCCCCCATGTCATTTTAAAATCCTTCTCCTCTCACCTTAAAATTATGCCACTAGTCTTGAAAGGCCCCATCTTATGGAAAAGACACTTGTCATTCATCCTGTCTATACCCCTCATGATTTTATAAACCTCTATCAGGTCACCCCTCAACACTCCAGTGAAAAGGTCCCAGCCTATCCAGCCTCTCCTTATAACTTATGTTAATGACACAGTCATCACAGGTAGAGAAGAGTTAGTCTCACACAAAGCCTCAATGGAGACAAATGTTGGCTCCTGATAGTCTTTTTACTTGCCTAACTGACTAAAGTGACTCCTATCTATTTCTATTGTGTTTGCTAAGACACAATACTAGTTTATTCTTTAGAACTGCTAATTAGATAGCATCACAAACTCAGCATAGAAAGGAGATTGTTCATGGTTCATGGTTGTCTGTGCTTGGATAAATGTTGAGGGGGAGAATTGGGTCCACAAAATTAATCAATTATTGACAGAGGCTTTTAGAGACTGGTGGGCACCACAGGTGATTGGATAATATTATCTTGGTTTAGTAAAGTTTATTCAGCTCGATACACGAATGAATGTCCTAGCAGATCAATATCATGTCTGAAGAAAAAGAAGTTACACCTAAAGATATGAGAGTATATGGTGCAGGTGGACTAACTTTCACAGACAAAGATCTTCTGCAAGTAACATTACAACACAAAAGTGTAAGAAAGTTGAAAAATGTGCATGTGCCTCATAATGAACATGTCTAACTTTTGAGCCTGCACGTATGATTTGACCTTGGTATCTTTTAGGTAACACAAAGAGTTCCTTAAAAAAAAGTAAAGTTGCCATTGTTCTATGAGACCATGTGACTGCTTCCTCATGAGAGAGAGAGACATAACTGATGGTGATTTAACTTGAGGGTCAACATACCTCAGGTGAGGGGAGAAGTTGAGAAGGAGAGACCTTCAGGGTAATCTCAGCCTGTTCAGGAATTGAACCTATGCCGTTAGAAGATCAGTTAACTCAGTTGGTCGGAGAGCTGGTTTGCAATGCAGAGAAAGAGTTCAACTAGTTCCAAGACATGCACAAGTTCAGAAACAAACGATTGTCAATCAACTGTTCATGAAGCAACTGTTAGAAGATTTGGTTGGGCTGAATGGAAACATGGCGGAACCCAAAAACAGAAAACAACCTGTTGATATGCCCAGTGTTGGGATTAGAAAGTTTGTGGGAAATGTTTCAGGTAATAATTCTGAAAGAGTTAATGTTGAGAAATGTTTTAAATTCCATCAGTCTGATGAAGCCACACTTGGGTGGAGAAGAGGTATTCTGATGGAGACAGACGTGTTTTCTCTGGCTCCTAATACTCTATGTAATTATGCCTAACTAGCCAATATACTTAGTATCTATTGTCATCTTACAGTCAAACTACATCTAGTATGAAGATAAATGCCTCTTCTCAATGATGGCAACATGCAACCAGTTGTTGGTACTATAATACAGGATATGTTCACTATGTTAGCTGGAGGTAGTGAAAACAGGCTGCTCACCTCTCCTGCTATATGGCATTGAAGAGTACCGCGGCTGAGCTCATCATGCAGGGACCTGCTGGGCACTGACCACAGACTGCAGCTTCAGCATTTCTGCCAGGCTAGCCATTGCTATAGAAACATGTAACTCAGATGAGAGGTCTAGAAGAGGCTGGCGTGTCAGAAGAAGGTGAAGATGCTGAAATCATTTCAGTGCCTTTATGTTTTCAGTAACCCTCCACAGACCCAGGCTGACTTACAGGTTGGATAGCTGGAGTTGACTGCAGGGGCACAGAAATCGTCTATTTATGCTGCCAAGTAAGGACATTCTCTTTAAGGAACACGTTTATTTCTTGGGGATCAGTGTTCATACAATACACTGACAGCATCAGTCTGCAGAGTGAGCCTTGTGCCCGTGGCAGGGAGCTATGCTCCTTCTTAGTCCAATTCAAGTGATACTTTACATGTCTTTCCATAAGATTGGCCTTTCATTCTTGGTTGAACAACAAGCATTTGAGATACAAGACAAGGGCAAAGCTTATCACCACAGTGGACTCCTTCACACCCAGTATGTGAGATTTCATTGCCCCAGGGAACTCTGCACACATAAGCTGCAGATGCACCAAACAATTCTCCAAGAATTCTTAGATACTAGAAATGTACCAGGGGATTGGAAAATGCCAATGTAACATCTTTAATCAAAAAGGAAAGGAGACAAGAAAAGAGCAACTACAGGCCAGTTAGCTTGACATCTGATATTGGAAAATGTTAGAGTCTGTTCTAAAGGTTGCAACAACAGAGCATTCAGAAATACATATTATGAACAACCATGCTGTTTCATGAAGGGAATATTAAACCTGACATTTTCATTAGAATTTTTTAATGAGGTAACAAACGGGATAAATAAAGGAGAAGCAGTTGGTGTAATATTTTTGGATTTTCATAAGACATTTGATAAGGTACCACACATTAGGCTACTTAGTAAAAGAAAAACCCATGATGTTGGAAGTAGCATCTTGGCACAACTAGATGATTGGCTAATAGCAGGCAGAATGTTGCGATAAGGAGAGAGTTTTCAGGATGGTAAGCTGTGACTGGTGGAACGCTACTGGGAGAGGTGCTAGGGCAACAAATGATTCCCAATAAAAGTATTAATAATTTTGTTGAGGAAAATGAATGGACTATAGCCAAGATTGCAGATGACACATAAACAGGAAGTCAAGCATGGTACAGGGAGGATGAGGCAACTGTGGCAGACTAGGGAAGTCAGGGATAGCATAAACGCAAAAGAAAAAGCATATTATGTGGTGAAGGGCAGCGGGAAATCAGAGGATTGGGAAGCTTGCAAAGATCAACAGAGGGCAACAAAAAAAGAAATAAGGAGGTAGAAGATTAACTATGAGGCTAAGCTAGCCAGTAATATAAAGGAAGACTACAGGAGTTTTTTTAGACTTATAAAGGGTAAAAGAGAGGCAAAAATGGGCATTTGAGCATTGGAAAATGATGTTGGAGTGTTAGTAGTGGAAATGGCTGAGGAACTGAATAATTACTTCACGTCAGTCTTCAAGAGAGTGAGGGGGCAGAGTTGAGTATGGTGGCCATTACCAAGGAGAAGGTGCTTGGAAAACTGACTGGCCTGAAGGTGGATGAATCACTTGGACCAGATGGACTACACCCCAGTGTTCTAAAACAGATAGCTTAAGAGATAGTGGAGGTGTTAGTGGTGGTCTTTCAGGAATCGCTAGAGACAGGGAGGGTCACAGAGGACTGGAAAATTGCTAATGTGACACCCCTGTTTATACAGGGAGTAGGGCAAAAGATGGAAAATTGCAAACTAATTAGCCTAATCTTAGTCATGCGTAAGATTTTAGAGTTCATTGTGAAGGATGAGATTTCTGAATACTTGGAAGTGTGTGGTAAAATAGGGCAAAGTCAGCATGGTTTCATCAAGGGGAGGTTATGCCTGACAAGTCTGCTAGAATTCTTTGAGGAAGTAACAAGCAGGTTAGACAAAGGATATCCAATGGATATTATCTACCTGGACTTCAAGAAGGCCTTTGTCAAGGTGTTGCACAGGAGGCTGCTGAGTAAGATAAGGTCCCATTGCGATAGAGGCAAGATGTTAGCATGGATAGAAGATTGGCTGTCTGGCAGAAAGCAGAGAGTGTGAATCAAGATGGCAGCCAGTAACAAGTGATGTTCCGCAAGGGTCAGTGTTGGGTCCACAACTTTTCACTTTATACAATAATGATTTAGATGAAGGAACTGAGGGCATTCTGTTATGTTTGCAAATGATACAAAGACAGGTAGAGTGATAGGTAGCATTGAGGAGGTGAGGAGGCTCCAGAGGGATTTGGATGGGTTAGGAGAATGGGTAAAGAAGTGGCAGATGGAGTACAACATGGGGAAGTGTGAGGTCATGCACTTTGGTAAGAAAAATAGAAGCATGGGCTCTTTTCTAAATGGGGTGAAAATTCAGAGGTCTGAAGTGCAGAGAAAGTTGGGAGTTCTAGTCCAGGACTCTCTCAAGGTAAATTTTCAGGTTGAGTTGGTAGTTAGGAAGGTAAATGCAATATTGGCATTTATTTTGAGAGGACTTGAATTTCAAAGCAGGGATGTATTTCTGAGGGTCTCTACAAGGCTCTAGTGAGACCACATTTGGAGTATTGAATGCAATGTTGAGCTCCATATCTCAGGAAGGATGTACTGGCCTTGGAATGTGTTCAAAGGGGCTTCACAAGAATGGTTCCAGTAATGAAAATCTTTCCATGTGAGGAATGTTTGAGAATTCTGGGTTATATTCAATGGAGGTTAGAAGGATGAGGGAGGATCTAATTGAAACTTACAAAATATTGAATGGCCTGCATAGAGTGGATTTGAGAAAATGTTTCCATTGGTAGGAGAAACTAGGACCTGAGGGCACAGCCTTAGAGTAAAGGGAAGATCTTTTAGAATGGAGATAAGGAGAAATTTCTTCAGTTAGAGAGTGGTGAATCCGTGGAATTCATTGCCACAGAAGACTGCCGATGCCAGTGTATTTAAGATGGAGGTAGATGGGTCAAGGGGTTCAAAGGTTACAGGGAGAAAGTGTGAGAATGGGATTAAGAAAATGTATCAGCATTAATTGAATGGTGGAGTGGACTCGATGGGCTGAATGACCTAATTTCTGCTCCTATTCTTAAGTGGTAAGGATGATACAATGAAAAGGCAAAGAGACATACGTAGATTAGCCAAAAGAATATTTTAAATTATTAAATTCAATATATCCTTAATATAATAACACATAATGAAAATTATTATTTGGATAAAAACTGCAGAAAGCTAGAGAATAGAGGGATTGGAAGTACTCTTGTATAAATGACAAAAGGCTAATATACAAGTTCAACAGGTAATAGGGAAGACAAATGATACTGGCATCTATTTCAGAGGAAATAAAATATAACAGTAGTGCTAAAACTGTACAAGGCAGTAGACAGACCACAGCTGGAATACTGCGAACAGTTAAAGGCACCTTATCTAAGGGGAGATATACTGGTATTAGAAGCAGTCATAAGAAAAGGTTCAGTAGGCTCATACTCATTTGGAAGGACTGTCTTATGAGGATAAGGTGGGCCTGTATTCATTGAAATTTAAAAGAATGAGAGCTGACCTTATTGTCATTGATGCATTACTTGCGGATGAATGGATTTATGAAGTCAGCAACACTTACATGTTTTAGGTGCAGCCAACACTATTGCAACAGTCAGCAAAACGCAAAAACAACATGTGGCACTTGTCCAAATCTCGTCCAGCTTTTCTTTACTTCTGTAAGGCACGTGTCACGAAATCTGGTTGCAAAAGCCATGCCAGACTCCATAACAAAACACAGTTCAACAGTAAGTTGGTGCATACCAGAACACTGGTAACAATACAGGTTTTAAGAATGTGAACAAATGCAAAATCATCAGATAACATTCTGAAACCAGATTGAAACTGATATTTCCAATGATAATTCTAGTACTAATGGCAGAGTTCAAATGGTTCTTAAATAATATCGAAAAAAATTGTTCTGCAGTACAAGTCTGAAATAAGATAATGAGATAAATCTATTTTCACGTAAATCTGGATAGGCTAATCAACAATAATTTTCAACTGTGATAGAGGGAATATATCTTTTTGAAATGAGAAGTCCTTGAAAGTTGCTTTGTCTTTTCAGGACATTGATTCATCTTGGTTGCAACATTCTATATATTTGTGTACTCTGGCTGCAATGCAGGCATTGCAATTGTTCAGGAGCATTGTTGCTAAATCAGATCCTTTGCATATTCCTAGTGTGAGCCATGTGATTGATCATCACAGCACAGACTGAGGATTAGAAATGTACCTTTCTGCTCTTTGAAACTTTTTGAACCACAAGTGAATCTTATATGCATGTTAATGTGGAACTGTTAAGGCATGTTTGTTAGTTTAGAATATATTTCATTTTTAAAATTTTCATTTGTATGAATGGCATTTAAGAATAAAACTTTAGACCAGCATTTAAATAATCCCAATACACTGGTTTTAGTGGAAGATTGGATGTGCATGTGTCAAAGTCAAACTGCTACTTTTGCATCATGTTGACAGATATTATCCTCCTGATCAGAAGGAGGCAGAGTGAAGTTTTGGGCCAGGATGAGCATTCATGGTAAAACAAAATGTTAGCTCTGTTTCTCTCTCCACACATGCTGCCAGAACTGCTGAGTTTCTCCAGCAGTTTCTGGCATGTTTGTTTCAGATCTCCAGCAGTCACAGGTCTTTGTTTTATAATATTAGGGAGGTCTAGTTAAAAACTGTACAATCCATTAGTCAGATCACAGTTGGAATTCTGTGAACATTTTTGGTCCCCTTATTTAAGGAAAGATATACTGACATTGAGTGCAATCCAGACATGTTCATTAGGCTGATCCTAGATATGAGGGGGATTGAGTAGTTTGGAATTTAGAAGAATGAGGGGTGACCTAATTGAGGCATAGGGGACTTGGAAGAATTGACAAAGTAGAGATGGAAAGGATATTTCTGGTTGTGAGATCGTTTAAGACCATAAGGCATAATCGTGGAATAAGGACTCACATATTTAAGACAGATATGAGAATTTCTTCTCTCAGATGGTACTTAATCTGTGGAATTCTTTACTGCAGAACACTGTAGAGGCTGTCATTCAGCAGGGAGTGTGAGTAAGAAATCCAAATACTTGGATACCACAAAAGGTTTCAAGAATATGCAACCAGTCCAGATCATACAAAGTAATTACTGATAATGGTGCTACATAGTGAAGGACAGAAACCAGCTCAAACTGATGTATGGTACAGCAATCACACATGAAGAATGAGGATGATGATGATTGTGTCAAACTATTGAGTGACAGCAATCAGCAGGAAGACACCAAGTTGTCAGACAAGTGCAGCAGATAACAACAATGCCTCTCTGGATGGCTATATAATCACTAAATTAGGACTAGTTGTCAAACCTCCAAAGGGTTACATCGAACTATGAAATGTTCTGAAGAAGGATCACTGGACCCAAAACTTTCACTCTGCTTTCTCTCCACAGATGCTGCTACTGAATTTCTCCAGCAATTTCTGTTAGCCTGGTAAACTCTTGTACAATTATTGAATTGACAACATATGCCTATGTACAACATCTCTGCTTGAGATAAGCTTTAAGATTTTGGGTAAAGGTGATGTGTTATATCTCATCATCAGTATATCAATATTGCCTAATGAGATATACTTATTGAATCCCTACAACATAGGCAGAGGCCATTTGGCCAATTGAGTCTGCACCGATCCTCTGAAGAGCATCCTACCCCGCCTCTCTATCCCATAACCCTGCATTTATCATGGCTAACCCACTTAGCCTACACAGGCCTGGGCCCAATGGGCAATTTAGCATGACCAATCCATCTAACCTGCATATTTTTGGATTATGGGAGGAACCCAGAGAACCCGGTGGAAATCCATAGAGGTGCGGTGACAACATCCAAACTCCATGCATATAGTTGCCCAAGGTTGGATTCAATCCCATATCTCTGGTGCTGTGAGGCAGTGGTGCTAACCACTGAGCCACCATGCTGCCCTAATATATTGCCATTGTATTATAGCACGTGACGGTATAAAGGTTCCATACTTCATCTTATTTCAAGATCACTCTAAATATGCTTCTCTGCTGTAATCTAATTGTTTAAAGTTAGCCCAGACTTGGATGTCTGAAGAATATTTGTAAATAATAATTAGCTGCAGTAAACGTCTGTTAAACTCTTCAATACCATGTTAGCCTCACTTAGTCTCTTATGTTACGGGAGATAACGTTAACATTGCTACATCAGATAAAACATCACACTATCAGAAAATATCACATTCTTCATCTTGAAAGATAGATGGAGTGGAAAGGACAAAGTTTCTGTGTGTGATGTCTGTCATTCCTCAAGACATTATGCTAATCTGAGTCAGACTGTTGTGAGCAGTTAATGCTGCATAGTCTGAAACTTTGCCAGCTTAACTTTCTAAAACGTGCTCCTTCATTATGGGCAGCAAAGCAATCTCTATAGTTTTCTATGGAAAACCCATGATGGGCCATCGCTTCCAGTGTCAGCGATCAGTTGGACAACTATTGCGACAAATGTTCACTTGACACCTCCCCTTAGCTTTTGTGTCAACTTCCGGGATCACAGCAGGAATTCCTTATAGATTTGCAGCTGAGACATGTTCCTGACTCAGGGTCCGCATCTGTATTTCTACTCCTTCCAGGGTCGGTAGGCTAGATTTCACCCCCTTGCCAGGGGGAAAATCGATCTGCTCAAGGCAGTGTTTCTGAACGTGGAGTGGTGCCTTTCTGTACCAGCTACAACTGTGAAAATCCAGGCCAATGAGTGTGCAGCAGGCAAGTGCAATCAGTTTGTCCTTACTCCCTCAACACACGCATACTTTTGAAAGGATCGATTATACCTCAGCTGGATAATATAATTTTGCACGTGTAATTGAAAACTCTCATCCCTGTACCATTTCAGTAAATGTCTTCTGCGTTACCACTGAAACCTTGACATAGTTCCCAAGGTCTGATTCCTAGGAGCGGTCATGGTACTTTTACAGAGGCCTAATAAGTATATTTTAAGGTTTTATCTTAACTTCCCTTGCTGTGCACGCTATGCGCCTATTTATCAAGCAATAAAGAATCACGTTATTTTGTTTACTAGTCTTTACAATTTATCCGGCCACATTAAAAAAAATTTGGAGTGCCAGCTGTTACAATTTTAAAATGGTACAGTATCATTTAAATTGTATAGCTTTTCCTGATTTTCTTTAATCTATTCACACTTTGCATTAAATTTGTTTGTGCATTATGTTCCCTTTAAGTCTGCTGCTATTTCATACATTGCTAAGCCTGTGCATCTGCAAACTTGATAATTATGCCTTTTAGAACTAAGTTCACGTCAAGAATGTATACCAACGTGGCTATAAGGCAGGAATCAATAGAATAATTCTTTAAATATCTGAGATGAGGATAAAACAGCTCCACATGATCAAAACAACAAGGACGTGGAAATGCAGGACATTGTGAATACTTACTTTGTGTTAGTGTTCCCAAGAAACAGCTGCTTTGCAAATTCCAAGGAAACTAGTATTAAGGACAGGGATTCAATAAAATTAATAAAAGCGAAATAATACTAGTGATGGAAACAATAACATTAAAATATATACTCCCTAGATTAGATGGTTTTAGAGTGAAAATTTTAAATTATGTGATAACAATGCAAAATAGTCTAGCTGTGACTTCCATCTTTTGATGTGGGACCCATGGGAAATTGTGTACCTCACTCCACAGTGTAAACATAGAAAATAACAGGAGTAGGTCATCTGGCCCTTTGAATCTGCTCACCCTTTCAATATGATCATGGCTGATCATCCAATTTGGCTATCTCCCCATACCCTTTGATCCCTTTAGAATGGTGAAGGTAATATCTAGAGAATTATAGCCCAGTTAGCCTAGCATCTGCAGTGGGATAATTATAGCATAGTGAAGAAGGTATGTGGTATGCTTGCCTTTATTGATCAGTGCATTAAGTATAGGAGTTGGAGGTCATGTTGAGGTTGTACAGGACATTGGTTAGACCACTTTTGGAGTATTGCATGCAATTCTGGTTTCCCTCCTACAGGAAAGATGTTGTGAAACTTGAAAGGGTTCAGAAAAGATTTACGAGAATGTTGCCAGGGTTGGAGGATTTGAGCTAAAGGAAGATGCTGAACAGGCTAGGGCTGTTTTCCTTGGAGGCTGAGGGGTGACCTTATAGAGGTTTATAAAATCATTAGGGACATAGATCAGATCAGTAGTAAAGGTCTTTTCCCTCGTGTAGGGGAGTTCAAAACTAGAGGGCATAATTTTAAGGTGAGAGAAAAAAGATATAAAAGGAACCTGAAGGGCATCTTTTTCACAAAGAGGGTAATTCGTATGTGGAATGAACTGCCAGAGGAAATGGTAGATGCAGATACATTGACAACATTTAAAAGACATTTGGACAGGTACATGAATAGAAAGGTTTAGAGGGATATGAACCAATTGCAAGCAAATGGGACTAGTTTAGTTTAGGAAACCTGGTTGGCATGGACGAGTTTGACCAAAGGGTGTGTTTCCATGCTATATGACTCTTCTCAAATTGGCAGAATTTCCCAGTAGGATCCATGTAGTGCCTCAGATATTCACTGTTTGTTTTACGTTGGGATAGACAACCACAAATCCAAGTTTACCATTAACAGAGAGTTGTCACTGTGAGCATTGTAGATGGAAATGTGACATTAGAAACGATTATTGAAGAAGTGGCTGGCATTTGTGTAGCACCATTCAACCACAGAGCATGTCAACATTACAGCCAGTGAAGTAATATTTTCAATTGTAGCTGCTGTTGTAGGAAACATGGCAGCCAATGTCCACACTATCAACATGCATGATAATCTGTTTTGTGATGTTAATTGAGAGATAAGTTATGAGAATGGGTTAAACTTGGCAGTTCAAGTACATAAATATTTTAAGAAGTGGAGGTGGACAAAGTCAGAAGTCATTTAACACCAAGGTATAGTCCAACAGGTTTACTTGGAATCACAAACTTTCAGAGCCCTGCTCCTTCATCAGGTGAAGTCCTGTGATTCTGGTCATCTGAAAATATTTAGGGATATGGGTGGTTTTGTGAAGTCAGGTTTGCAGAAGAGCAATGATCTTATTCATTCTTAGAAGTTTCCAGGGGCTGAAGGCTACACTGGGAGTAAAATCGAGTACCTTAGTCTATCGTTTGTAAGGCAATACAATAATACCTTTTGGAGATGCCGGTGTTGTACTGGGGTGGACAAAGTTAAAAATCTCACACCAGGTTATAGTCCTACAGGTTTACTTGGAAGCACTAATTTTCAGAGCGCTGCTCCTTCATTGAACCTGTGCGAGTATGTTAAAGTACAGCATTAATTGCAGCTGTTTCCGGTGATACAACTCAGTATTTCACAATGTGAGTGAACCTCCCTGAGTCAGTGCACACCACCACTGGCCCCATTCACTCCCCTCTGCAGAGGAGGGACACGCTGCACCCGTCAATCAAACCTCACCCACATCCTGGTCACCCGCATGACCTCATCTCCGCGCGCCGCACGCTTGCGCGTTGAAATTGTTGGCGCCAAATGTAACGGCGGAGGAGAGGAGATAGAGACCACCATGGTGAGTGTGGGCGGGGGAGGGAGGGAGGCCGAATGCGGAGAGGGCAATGGGAGCATCGCCACCGGGAACTCACGGAGCAACCGCCCCCCCCCCCCCCCCCCAAGGAAACGGGCGGACAGTCCACGGTGCGGCCCCCCACCCCCCAGGGCCCCCCCCCCGGCCGAGATAATATTGTCTTGTGTTGTAGTCATGCGGGTGGGGGTGGAGGGCTCGGCCTGTCTCCCCGGGCTCGGCCTGTCTCCCCGGGCTCGGCCTCTGGGGTGACTGTCGGCTGTTCCGAGGTCAGCTGCCCCCCCCCCCCCGGTGCCAGTTTCAGGGGAAAGGTTCCCGGAGTCGGGGTCGGGGCGGGGCGGGGTCGGGGGCGGGGGCGGGGGGAATGTTAAACCTGCCTTGAGTTTCTGGTTCTCCGGGATGGCGAATGAGTGACTCCTCATCGAGCGGTTGATCTGTGGTGTCGCACCGGCTGTGCGGTTGGTCTGATGGGAAGTGATTGCTTTTACCGAATGTGATGCTTGGTTCCGCGTTTGGTAGATGTGGCTGTTCCAGGTGCACAGAACATGTGAGGAAGCCAAGGAAATGTCAGACTAAATGGGCGAGAGATCATTTCGGCGATAGAAACGGCTGAAACATTTACATTCAGTTCTGTACCTAGGTTCAGGAGTTGGTTTAAAGGCTGGCTTATGTAAATGCCTCAGTGTTTTTCTGGATTCATGAGTATTTTACCTGCTTGTGTGTTTAAAAAGTGATAAGACCATGGAATTTGGACGTGAATGTCTTACAGGAGGTGTGCTTGATGTGGTGTGTTTGATTTTTTTTTTAAAAAAAGAAATGAGACCAATGCATTAAGTTGCAAGACTTGAAGCCATGTCAAATATTTCTTGGAGGATGAAGTTGATTAATATACTTTGACCATTATTGTGCAGAATGTCAGTCTAAGGAAGACAGAAATTGGATTTTTTAGATCTGATCATCCTTGCTGTTTCTCTCCTTGTTCTTTTTTATTGCTTCTTTCTTTGAGGCTACAAAGTGACCCAAAAAAGTATATTTTGATGTTGACTTGTGCTAAACACATTGCACCTGTGCAGACAGGAAGTGTGGGTACTGAACAAAAACCTTAAACTGCGGTTTCTGTGCATGACTGTACAATATGTTGGTCAAGAACCATTCGATTGTCCATAACTTCAAAGACTGCTACTATGAAAACATGCTTTCTCTTCAAATTTTATTCTGCTGTGGCATAACTGCAACATCCCATTCCGAACAAGAGGTGCTGTGAAGAAAATGAGCCTATTTTAACATCATGGCAATGCAGAATTGAACCATTACAACAAGTGATGAAATGCACATGATGAGGTAGGATTGTAAACTATACAGTTTCCAGAAGTGCTGTTACAGTGTTCTTACTAATCTAAGTTATAAGATATATTAGCTGGAGGGGTTAATAATCAAATCAAGCCTGAGTGGAGTAAATTTAAGTATTTCTAAGTGTCTAAATTTTGCGATTGTGTTTTAAAATAAATCAGTGGTTTTATTTTTCCTCTTTCTTGGGTTACTTTTTTTAAAAAAAGGACAGATAATCCCTGTGCCTACTTCTGTTGGCCTAAATGTTACCTTTTTAATTCTTCAAGATTATTGGAAAAATATGGCATTGTTGGCAGGCAGTTAAAACCATAAAAATAGGAACAGGTTCAGGCTGTTTAGATCCTTGAGCCTGCTCTGCTATTTGATAAGATCATGGTGATCCAACATGCTCACATCCATTTTCCTCTGTTTTCCCCATAACTTTTGATTTCCCACACTGATCAAAAATGTATTTATCTCAGCCTTAATATGCACAAGGACTCTTTGCCACAGAGAGCTGTGGGCACAGAGTTTCAAAGGCACTCAACCCCCTGAGTGAAGCAATTCCTCATCATTTCAGTCTTAAATTGTTAGCTCCTTTTATTTTGAGATTAAGCCCATAGGGCCTCTATGAAGTTTATGAAATATTCAATGAATGTTGAATGTGTATCTGTGAACTGATGGGATTAATTTTGTGAAATTTTATATTTTAGGACCAAGAATCATGTTGGTTTTCCTGGCGAAATAATTATTGTCTGAAGAGGGAACTGAGGTGACATCCCCATTGTGGATTAAGTTGGCAATGGATTACATAAAAGCAGAACAGAAATCTGGTTGGAGCTAGATTGGTGGAACTGCTTTTGTGTTAAAAGGAGGGAAGATGGACGTGTAGGGGCGCTGACTGCTTTCGCTATGTGGGTGTAGTTATCAGTTTGAGTAAAGTGTAGGCTTTCTCCTGATTTAAGAATTTGTTATAAGCCTTATATAATTCCAGTTTGAAAGTTTATCTTGATGTACTTGATGTTGTAGTCAGCTGTAACACATTTTGCTGTTCTTGTAACAAAATGTTAAATAAATGTTTTGTTTAGAAAAACTAAATTTTTTGTTTTCTTTTTCATACCAGAACTGTGCAGTTGAGGGTTACACAAGCCAGGAATAGCAGATGACCAGATTGATGTTTTCAGTCAAAAGGTTATATTTTAATATGCATCAGTGAGGTCATTCACTTAAGGTTGGGACAGAAGTGTGAACTGAGCTGATCTTTTCTTACTACTTTTTGATGTAGACATTTCAGTAGGTTATGGCTGGTTACAGTTTTATGCTTTGCCCAGTGGTCTTTTATTCATTGTGTGCAGGTTGGATATCACAGTTAGGTGTATCTTCATCTCATGTCTATCCATGCAGGTGATACAGGATAGAAGTCAAAAAAGGTTATGTGGAGGGGTCTTCATGCCGTCGTTGCTGAATCAGCAAATTCAGTATTGAACCTTGAATTTACTTTGTGGAGAGAAAGCAAAGTTAACATTCTGAAGAAGGATCATTGGACCCAAAACATTAACTGTGCTTTCTCTCCACAGATGCTTGTTTTTTGAACATTTTTTTTTCTTTCTGATTTCCAGTGTCTGCAATTCTTTGTTTTTTGTTGTGTCTGGAATTTACTTTATTTGAATCTTTTTGTTCCAGTGAACTGATCCAGCAGATCATCAAATTACTTGTTGCTAACTTTTCAGCTAGTTTATTTTTGCTTCTGCAGTAAATAGGCTATGTTGAATTATTCCTGAATTATGAAGTTAAATTAAATGCATGTCTTATATATATGAGAGTTTTCTTGTCTTTTTAAACAAAGCACCAATAGAAGTAGGGAACAATCAAGTGTAGTCACTCATTTTTAATTGCGATCCCTTTCTGGTATTCCACCAGTCACTTTTCTTTTCGTGGTACTGTAACCAAACATTGCATTGTGTACTCGTTAATGAATTCCACCTAACACCCTCCTTTCCTTTATATGTGCTTCTGTGTTTACCATATAATCCTTCCTTCTCTTTCACAATTTTGCTTCATGACTGGTCTTGCTTTTCATAATGATTAACCACCTCACTTGATTTTGCAAGTAATCTAAACAACTGTTACTGTGCTCATGCTCTCAAAATGCCCTGCCTTCCATTTTTGAAGTAGCTGGTTGGTTACATGGCTGGATTTAATTTACTCATCCATCCCATCAAATCAATATCTTGTTTTAATGTAACAAAGCGCTAATGTGTGGGGCTGGCAATTTGAAATCCTGTCAGTTCCTGGCCACTGCTGCAGATTATTATTGAGTTGCTGGAATAATTTTTATTTTTTAAAAAGTTGGCTTTGATTCATCTTTTGAAGGTTGAAGTTAGTTTCTGTGAGAAATATAATGCAATTGTGGGTTTATGCATTATTTAATGGCATTTGTAAGTGGAGTCTTGAGATGTAGATTCTTTCTCTTTGCCAGTATGATAAGTTCTAGGCTTAACTGGCACCATGCAACACCAATTCAACTGTTGGTTGACAATGCCACTGCATGTATTGTTGATGAGATTATTGAGTAAGAGTGCATCTTGCAATAAATGTTAGCAATAACAAAGAACTTGAGAATATTAATTTACCCTTTTTTTAATTGAACTGTTCATGTTTTACACGTCAAAATATTGGACATGATGGAGAAAGATTAAATTACAGACAGGAACTTTGTTCAAGTGCTTGAAACAAGAGCAATAGAATCAGTTGTAATTATGTTCTACTTGCATAGAGTTCAATCATTTTTCAATGAACCTTTAATTTTTAATGTTCAACTAGAGTGTACAGCGAAACATCGATACTCCGGTATTCAATTATCTGAATATCGGATTACCTGACAAGATGGCGTGGTCCCGATGCTCTGCTAAACTACGTTATCTGGCATTCGATTGTTTGGAATTCGATTAATCAAATGAAATATTTCCTGTCCGTGTCCTCTGGATAATCGAAGTTCCTCTATAGATGTGCTGAAAATGATGTGCATTATTGCCAATTACTACCTCAGGAAAAAATAGTTGCGCGGATATTACTCTGACAGGGTAATTGGAAGCTGTTTTATCAGGTTTCCTGCTGAGGGAAGAGGAAACAGGCTGACTTCTCCGCTCTCCTTTCCAACTACCTATTTCTACTCTGTTAAACTTGAGCTCATCTGCCCAGATCCTGACTCTTGCCAGACCCTATTCAGACATTACATGTACTTGGTGACCTTTGGCTGCTGGTTCAGAATTTTCTATTCTTGTTGTGTCATGTCCCTCCAAGAGCCAATTCTTCCCTTTCTGCACATTCTCCATCAAGCTTAACTCTGAATTGACTGCTTTCTTAAAAATCAAAAGTGTGGCACTGGAGAAGCACAGCATATCAGGCAGCATCTGAGGAGCAGGTGAATTGAAGTTTTGGGCATAAGTTCTTCATGTCTCGCTCCTAATGAAGGGCTTATGCCCGAAACCTCGATTCTCCTGCTACTTGGGTGCTGCCTGGTCTGCTGTGCTTTTCTAGTGGCACATTTTTTGAGTAAAAAGTGAGGTCTGGAGATGCTGGAGATCAGAGCTGAAAATGTGTTGCTGGTTAAAGCGCAGCAGGTTAGGCAGCATCCAAGGAACAGGAAATTTGACGTTTCGGGCCAGAGCCCTTCATCAGGAATGAGGAGAGTGTGCCAGGCAGGCTAAGATAAAAGGTAGGGAGGAGGGACTTGGGGTAGGGGCGATGGAGATGTGATAGGTGGAAGGAGGTCAAGGTGAGGGTGATAGGCCGGAGTGGGGTGGGGGCGGAGAGGTCAGGAAGAGGATTGCAGGTTAGGAGGGCGGTGCTGAGTTGAGGGAACCGACTGAGACAAGGTGGGGGGGAGGGGAAATGAGGAAACTGGAGAAATCTGAGTTCATTCCTTGTGGTTAGAGGATTCCCAGGCGGAAGATGAGGCGCTCTTCCTCCAACCGTCGTGTTGTTATGTTCTGCCGATGGAGGAGTCCAAGGACCTGCATGTCCTCGGTGGAGTGGGAGGGAGAGTTAAAGTTGAGCCACGGGGTGGTTGGGTTTGTTGGTCCGGGTGTCCCAGAGGTGTTCCCTGAAGCGTTCCGCAAGTAGGTGGCCTGTCTCCCCAATATAGAGGAGGCCGCAGCGGATGCAATAGATGATGTGTGTGGAGGTGCAGGTGAATTTGTGGCGGATATGGAAGGATCCCTTGGGGCCTTGGAGAGAAGTAAGGGAGGAGGTGTGGGCACAAGTTTTACATTTCCTGCGGTTGCAGGGGAAGGTGCCGGGAGTGGAGGTTGGGTTGGTGGGGGGTGTGGACCTGACGAGGGAGTCACGAAGGGACTGGTCTTTGCGGAACGCTGATAGGGGAGGGGAGGGAAATATATCCCTGGTGGTGGGGTCCGTTTGGAGGTGGCGGAAATGACGGCGGATGATACGCTGTATACGGAGGTTGGTGGGGTGGTAGGTGAGAACCAGTGGGGTTCTGTCTTGGTGGCGGTTGGAGGAGCGGGAAGTGGAGGAGATGTGGTGGAGGGCATCGTCGATCACATCTTGGGGGAATCTGCGGTCCTTGAAGAAGGAGGCCATCTGGGCTGTACGGTATTGGAACTGGTCCTCCTGGGAGCAGATGCGGCGGAGACGAAGGAATTGGGAATATGGGATGGAGTTTTTACAGGGGGCAGGGTGGGAGGAGGTGTAGTCCAGGTAGCTGTGGGAGTCAGTCGGTTTATAGTAGATGTCTGTGTTGAGTCAGTCGCCCGAGATAGAAATGGAAAGGTCTAGGAAGGGGAGGGAGGAGTCTGAGACAGTCCAGGTGAATTTGAGGTCGGGATGGAAGGTGTTGGTAAAGTTGATGAACTGTTCAACCTCCTCGTGGGAGCACATTTTTTGACTCTGATCTCCAGCATCTGCAGTTCTCACTTTCTTCTATGTTCTTATAATTGTGATCTCTTGCACAACCTTGATTTTCTCTGCCTGACCATTTTGTGGTTATGCTTACTGATGTCTAAGCTGTTTTCCCTAAATCTTCCCTGCCAAAAGAAAATCGTGCTTGCTTCCTTAAGGACGCTTCTTCAAACCTATTTCTGTAACAAGATTTTGGTCACTTCTCCCAAATGCTAAACTTGGTACAATTACTTGGGCCATTTAAGTGGTTTGGACATTTTCTAGTACTTAAGATACTACTTAAATGTGGTGTTTTGACTGTTGGCTTTAGTTGCATGTGTGCAGTGATTCGCTTCTGTCAGAAATACTCCAGAAGCGAGGGACGGATTTTCTCATGTCTCATTGATTTAGACTTAAATTTTGTTTAGATTTAGCCATCTTGTGCATTTGACCTCTTACTTGTTTGAGTTGATTTGAAATATGTTTGGTTACTTCAATAGGATACGCTATGGTGAGCTTTCAAACAGGAGGATCCTGGAATTCTCCCATCATTGGCATGAATAAAAATTTCTGAAGGGAAGCCCTGGGAGGCAGTGTGGTTTAATTGAACACTAGGAGATGGTTTATCTTTTTGATTGCTGGGATGTTAATAATCTTTGGCACCTTTGGCAAATATGATATTATGCCTTTTCCACTTTGTCAGTGGTTTTCAGATGTCTCAGGATTTCTTAGGATATATGATACCTGTATAACAATATTTTACTTCAGCTTCTGGGCTGTAGCTGCTAACCACAAGAAAATAAAGCAAAAGATATAAAAGAGACCTAAGGGACAACATTTTCAGACGAAGGGTGGTATTTGTGTGATATGGGCTGGCAGAAGAAGTGGTGGAGGCTAGTACAATTGCAACATTTAAAAGGCATCTGGATGGGCATATGAATAGGAAGGGAGGGGTATGGGCAAGTTGCTGACAGATGATTTGGTTGGGATATCTGGTTGGCGTGGGCGAGTTCGACCAAAGGGTGTATATCCATGCCGTACATCTCTATGACTCTATGAAATGTGCAGTGGTGAGCAAAGCAGGTTGTTCATCATCTGATTGATCATAATAAAACAATTACCAAAATGTAACTCTAATTGAAAAACAGTATTTAATGGAAATCTTTACTCAACAGTAGGCAGTTTTAGTAGGCTGATGACATTACAAAAGCAAAAGACAGTTGCAGCTTTACAGTCCTGTCCGATTGTGCCAGACTTTGTTTCCTCCCATTGCCATCTTTCTCCCCAATATGTACATTGCAAAGAACCATGCTTTATTTTACTTTGGCAGGGGAGGCAATGGCCTAGTTGTATTTATTGCTAAACTGTTAATTCGGCGAATCAGTTAACATTCTGGAGACCCAGGTTCGAATCCTGCCACGGCAGATGGTGGAATTTGAATTCAGTAAATAGACTCTCAATTCCAGATAACGATGACCACGAATCCATTGTTGATTGTCGGAAAAACCCATCTGGTTCACTAATGTCCTTTAGCGAAGGAAACTGCTATCCTTACCTGGTCTGGCCAACATGACTCCTGACCCACAGCAAATGGTTGTCTCTTAACTACCCTCTGGGCAATTAAGGATGGCTAATAAATGCTGCCCAGCCAGCGAGGCCCTCATCCTGTGAATAAATAAAGAAAAACTTTTTCCCACATATCAGAAAGTGTGTCCAATTTATGCAGCTTTATAATTCTGTCTCCACTCCCACTACTACCCTGGATGGCTGCCCAAGGCAATAGAAAGGTTAGACCAAAAGATACAGGAGTAGAATTAGGCCATTCAGCTCATTGAGTCTGCACTGCCATTTGATCATGGCTGATACGTTTCTAAATCTTATTATCTGCCTTCTCCCCATAACCTTTGATCCCCCTACTAATCAAGAACCTATCTATCCCTGTCTTAAATACAATCAATGACTTGGCCTGCACAGCCATTTGTGGCGATGAGTGCCACAGATAAACCACTCTCTGGCTGGTGAAATCCCTCATCTAAAGGGTCATCCCTTCACTCTGAGACTGTGCCTTCTGGTCTTAGTCTCTTCTACTATTGGGAACATTTTCTCCATATCCACTCTATCCAGGCCTTTCATTATTCTGTAAGTTTCAATTCCCCCTCATCCTTCCAAACTCCATTGGGTACAGACCCTTAACCACTCCTCATATGTTAAGCCCTTCATCCCCAGGATCATTCTTGTATACCTCCTCTGGATCCCATCTGAAGCCAGCGCGTTCAGCCTTAGACAATAGGTGCAGGAGTAGGCCATTCTGCCCTTCGGGCCTGTATCACCATTCATTATGATCATGGCTGATCATCCTCAATCAGTATCCTGTTCCTGCCTTATCTCCATAACCCTTCTTTCCACTATCCTTGAGAGCTCTATCCAACTTTTTCTTAAATGAATCCAGAGACTGGGCCTCCACTGCCCTCTGGGGCAGAGCATTCCACACAGCCACCACTCTGGGTGAAGAAGTTTCTCCTCATCTCTGTCCTGTATGGCTTATCCCTTATTTTTAAGCTGTGTCCTCTGGCTCGGGACTCGCCCATCAGCGGGAACATGTTTCCTGCCTCCAGAGTGTCCAATCCTTTAATAATCTTATATGTCTCAATCAGATCCCCTCAGTCTTCTAAACTCAAGGGTATACAAGCCCAGTTGCTCCAATCTTTCAACATAAGATAGTCCCGCCATTCCCGGAATTGATCTCGTGAACCTATGCTGCACTCCCTCAATAGCCAGAATGTCTTTCCTCAAATTTGGAGACCGGAACTGCACACAATATTCCAGGTGTGGTCTCACCAGTGCCCTGTGCAGCTGCAGAAGAACCTCTTTGCTTCTATACTCAATCCCTCTTGTTATTATGGCCAGCATGCTATTAGCTTTCTTCCCTACCTGCTGTACCTGAATGCTTACCTTCATTGACTGATGTACAAGAACACCCAGATCTCTGTACTGCCCCTTTACCTAACTTTACTCCATTTAGGTAGTAATCTGCCTTCCTGTTCTTGCCACCAAAGTGGATAACCTTACATTTATCCACATTAAACTGCATCTGCCATGCATCTGACCACTCACCTAACCTGTAATCTCTTAACATCCTCATCACATTTCACCCTGCCACCCAGCTTAGTATCATCAACAAATTTGCTAATGTTACTATTAATACCATCTTCTCTATCATTAATATATTGTTAAAAAGTTGCGGTCTCAGCACTGATCCCTGCTGTACCCCACTGGTCACTGCCTGCCATTCCGAAATGGAGCCGTTTATCACTACTCTTTGTTTTCTGTCAGCCAACCAACTTTCAATCCAAGTTAGTACTTTGCCCCCAATACCATGCGCCCTAATTTTGCTCACTAACCTTCTATGTGGGACTTTATCAAAAGCTTTCTGAAAGTCCAGGTACACTACATTGACTGCATCTCCCTTGTCCATCTTCAGAGTTACGTCCTCAATAAATTCCAGAAGATTAGTCAAGCATGATTTCCCCTTCATAAATCCATGCTGACTCTGACCTATCCTGTTACTGCTATCCAGATGTGTTGTAATTCCATCCTTTATAATTGACTCCAGCATCTTTTCCACCACTGACATCAGACTAAGTGGTCTATAATTTCCTGCTTTCTCTCTCGCTCCTTTCTTAAAAAGTGGTACAACATTAGCTACCCTCCAATCCACAGGAACTGATCCTGAATCTATCAAACTCTGGAAAATAATCGCCAACGCATCCGCGATTTCTCAAGCCACCTCCTTCAGTTCCCTGGGATGTAGACCATCAGGCCCTGGGGACTTATCAGCCTTCAGACCTAACAGTCTCTCCAACACCAATTCCTGGCAAATATAAATTCCCTTCAGTTCAGGCCCTTCAGCCACTGTTACCTCTGGGAGATTGCTTGTGTCCTCCCCAGTGAACACAGATCTGAAGTACCAATTCAACTCTTCTGCCATTTCTTTGTTCCCCGCGATATATTCCCCTGTTTCTGTCTTCAAGGGCCCAATTTTAGTTTTAACCATTTTTTTGCCTTCTACATACCTAAAAGCGCTTTTACTATCCTATATATTTTAGATATGGGGTCCAAAAACTGCTCTCTTATTCCAAATGCCATTTGCCCAGACCCTTGTACAGCCTCTGCAGTTCATCTCTGCTCTTGTACTCTAGCTATTTTGAAATGGATGCTAACATTGCATTTACCTTCCTAACTACCAACTGAACTATATCTTGACCGTGGGAGAATCCTGAACTAGGACTCCCAAGCCCTTTGTGCTTCAGATTTCTGAAGTCTTCTCATGTTGAAAAAAATGGTCAATGCCTCCTCTTCCTACCATAGTGAATAACCTCACACTTGTCTACATTATATTCCATCTGTCACATCTTTGCCCACTCTCCTAGCCTGTCCAAGTCCTTTCTGTAGCCTCCTGCTACCTCAACACTTACCTGTCCTTCCCTGTATATTTTATCATCTGCAAGTTTAGCATCAATGCCCTCAGTTCCCTTTTCCAGATTGTTAATGTAAAACTTGAGTAGCTGTGGTCCCAACATGGCCCCCTGCTGAACTCCACAGGTTACTGCTGCCATCCTGGAAAACAATCCCTTTTCGCTCTACTCTCTACCAGTCAGCCAATCCTCTATGCCAATACCTTCCCTTTAACACCTTGGCCTCTTAGCAATCACCTGTGTGACATCTTGTCAAAAGCCTTCTGGAAATCAAAATAGACGATAACCACTGGCTGTGTTATGTCTAACGTGTTTTACAGATTTGTCAGGCACGACTTCCCCATTATGAAGCTGTGCTAACTCAGTCCCATTTTGCCATTCACTTCTAAGTACTCTGCGATGTCATCCTTAATAGTGAACTCTTAAAATCTTAACAGTGACAGGTGAGGTTAAAGAGCCTATAGCTTCCTGTCTTCTGGCTCCCTCCTTCCTTAATTGTAGGTGTTACTCAAGCTATTTGCCAGACCAGCTTCTCTTTAGTGATGGACACTGTACTGACCTCTGCCCCCGACTCTCTTGAATCTCTGGTTTCATGCATTTATAAAACACAAGGCAGACCTTAGTTCAGTACTGCATTTTAGTAAGGCTATCAAAGGGGTATGGTAGAGAATTAGTAGAAAGGCAATTGGGAAGAGCGGTTATGTGGAGTGATTTGAGGCTATTCTTAGGCCAGAGAATGTTAAGAGGGGATTTGATAGGGGATGTTCCTGATTGAGTAAGTAAATAACAATTATTTTCAGTAACAATAGTTGATAATGAAAGATTTAAAGTCATAGAGGTGTACAACATGGAAACAGACCCTTTGGTCCAACTCGCCCATGTCGACCAGATATCCTAAATTAACCTCGTCCCATTTGACAGCATTTAGCCCATATCCCTCTAAACCCTTATTCACGTACCCATCCAGATGCGTTTTAAATACTGTAATTGTACCTGCCTCCACCACTTCCTCTGGCAGCTCATTCCAACATGCACCACCCTTTTAAATCTTTCCCCCCTCCTCATGCTAAATCTATGCCCTCTAGTTCTGGACTCCCCTACCCAGGGAAAAAAAAACCTTGTCTGTTTACCACATCCATGCCCCTCATTTTGTAAACCTCTACAAGGTCACTGCTTAGCCTACGACGCTTCAGGGAAAACCACCCCGACCTCCCAACCAGTAAAGGAGAGCATACCAAATGCCTTAATCACTATCCTATCTACCTACAACTCCACTTTCAAGGAACTATGAACCTGCACTCCAAGGTCTCTGTTCAGCAGCACTTTCCATGAACTTACCATTAAGTGTATAAGTTCTGCCCTGATTTGTTTTGCCAAAATGCATCTTCCATTTATCTAAATTAAACTCCATCTGCAATGCCTCAGCCCATTGGCCCATCTGATCACGATCCCATTGTACTCTGAGGTACTTTCTTTGCTGTCCACTACATCTCCAATTTTGATGTCATCTGCTAACTTACTAACTACTATGCCTCCTAAGTTCTCATCCAAATCGTTTATATAAATGATGAAAAACAGTGGATCCAGCACTGATCCTTGTGGCACACCACTGATCACAGGCCTCCAGTCTGAAAAGCCACCCTCTGTCTTCTACCTTTTGAGCCAGCTCTATATCCAATTGGCTAGTTCCTGTATTTTGAGATTTAACCTTGCTAACCAGTCTGCCATGAGGAACCTTATCAAACACCTGACTGAAATCTATATAGATCACGTCAACCGCTGTGCCCTCATCAATCTTCTTTGTTACTTCAAAAATCTCAGTCAAGCTAGTGAAACATTTCCCATGTACAAAGCCATGCTGACTATCCCAAATCAGTCCTTGCCTACCAAATTCATGTAACTCCTGTCCCTCAGGATTCCCTCCAACAACTTGCCTACCATCAATGTCAGGCTCGCTATTCTATAGTTCCCTGGCTCCTCCTTACCTCCTTTCTTTCTGGCACCTCACCTGTGACTGTTGATGGGTCCAACAATCACTTCCCTAGCTTCCCACTGAGTTCTAGGGTACATCTGATCCGGTCCTGGGGATTTATCCACGTTTGTGTTTAAAGACATCCATCTCTAATGTGGACATTTTTCAAGATGCCACCATTGGCTTCCCCACATTCTGTGCCTTCCATGTCCTTCACCACAGTAAACACTGATACAAAATAATCATTTTGGTATCTTCCCCCGTCTCCTGTGGTTCCACACAGGCTGCCTTCCTGAACTTTGAGGAGTTCGATTTGCTCCCTAGTTACCCTTTGTCCTTAACGTATTTATAAAATCCCTTTCGATTCTCCTTAACCTTATTTGCCAAAGCTATCTCACGTGTCTGTTTTTCCCTCTTGATTTCCCTCTTAAGTATACTCCTACTGCCTTATACTTTTCTCAGGATTCACTCGATCTCTGCTGTCTATACCTGATGTTTGCTTCATTCTTTTTCTTAACTAAAACCTCAATTTCTGTGGTCAAACAGCATTCCCTGCACCTACCAACCTTGCCTATCATCCTAACAGGAATATATTGTCTCTGGACTCTTGTTATCTCAATTTTGAAGGCTAACCACTTTCCAGGAGTCCCTTCACCTGCGAGCATCCCCAACTGCCCCCCCCCCCCCCCCCCGCCAAAAAAAAGAAAAACGGCTTTTGGAAGTTCTTGCCAAATACCATCAAAGTTGGCCTTCCTCCAATTTAGAACTTTATCTTTTAGATCCTGTCTATCCTTTTCCATTGCTTTTTTTTAACGCTAGTAGAATTATGGTGCTCCCCACTGACAACCTCAGTCACTTGTCTGCCTTACTTCCCAAGAGTAGGTCAAGTTTTGCATCTTCTCTTGTAGTTAATATACTGAAAATGTGCTGTAAATAGTTTTAATAACATTTAAAAGGAGTATGAATAAGTATTTGAAGGGAAAAAGTGCTGGTGGGACTCTGATCATAGGACCCCTACAGTGGAAAAAGTGGCCATTCAGCCCATTTAAGTCTGCACTGACCCTCTGAAGAGTATCACCCCCCTGACCCAGTCCCCAACCCTTTATTTGCGATGGCTAATTCACCTAGCCTGCATGTCTTCAGTCTGTGGGAGAAAGCCGGAGCACCCACTGGGAACACATGCAGACATGGGGAGAATGTGCAAACTCCACATAGACAGATGCCAAGGCTGGAATCAAACCCAAGTCCCGAGTGCTGTGAAGCTAACCGCTGAGCCACTGTGCTGCCCCTACAGGGCTGTCGGGAGAATGCTGGGGAGTCTAATGAATTCGACAACTCTGCTAAAGAGCTAATCTAGATCTAATCGCCCAACCGGCCTCCGTTGCTTCAGTGTCCTTGATGGGCTGGTGTGGAGTCAGCTCATCTTGACTGAGATGCTGATAAGAACATTACATTTGATCTGATTTTCCTCTGATTTATGGATGGAAACATTCCCATTGATTTATTTTGCTCGAGGTTTGTTTTTTTAAAAAATATGCATGTACAGATATTAGTTGAGATTAGCATTGTGTTTGGCTGAGACGCTCCTGATCTGAGTGCTTTCTGATACTGCAGGTAGTGACATACATTTGCAAAATTGCCTCTTGGTGAATAGCTATAACTTTCAGTAGGGAACACAGATTATTGACAAAAAAAATGTGGAAGCATCGTTCAAATCTGGGGGTTTATAGTGATACAAATTAATTTGAGCTTGCAGAAATGTTTCTGGAATAATTTCTAAAATTGCCTGGTTTGGCCCCTTTGTTATAGAAAGGCATAATACTGTACAACTGCTATATCTAATTACTTTCTGATGGCTCTACGTTTTGTCTCTAGTAACATGGAGGTCAATTTGATATATCATTTGGTCCCTGTGTGAAGAATTTTGTTTGTTTAATCTATTCTATATTTGTATTTTGCTATTTTAAATCATGATTTTTTCCCATCATGTTATTATATTCAACATAATATTATCCTTGTAAAATTCCTACTTATTCAAATGTGTTGTTTTTTTTTGCGACTGATTGTATTTTTGAATGTGTATATGTTGTTAACCCACTCTCAATTTTGGGGTACTGACCAATACTTCTGTGGTAACACAACTATCTCTCAATAAGTTTACCAGTTGTGTTTAAGAATTTTATTATTTTATATTCTTAGGACATCAGAAGATTCTTTGGTGGCCTTTCTACTGGGAAGAAACCTGGGAGTGAGACTTTGGAACGGAATCGGGTTAAAAATGTTGGCAAGGGAACTTCAGATACAAAAAAGAAAACTGATACCAAGGTCAGTTACCTTATGTCTGCTTTAAAGTTCTGAATGTTTCACTCTCTAATATTTCAATGAAATAAAGTGCAGGTACACAAACAGCCAATTTGTATCACAGCTTTAAATGATGATAAAGCTGTCTGTTATTGAGCTAATGGCTTAGACTTTATTTGCTTTGTGATTTCAGGGAAAGGATTCATGCAATTCAATATCAGGAAAGCAAAAGCCAGTGCACAGGAAAAAAAACATTATTTATGATTCAGGTAAAGTTTTTTTTTGTGATATGAAATCAATTCTTCGGCTGGTAAGTGACAAATAACATTGGGTCGTGCCAGTGCCAAGGAAGGGCTGTCACCAAAAAGAGAGAATCTAACAAGCTACCCTTGATACTAAATGATCATAATGTTGCTGAATTTCCCCCATTATTATCAACAGTATTGATGAGAAATTGAGTTGGCCCAGTTGTGTAGATATTGCGGCAGTAAGAGCAAAGTCGGAGGGTCAGAATTCTATGGCAAATAACTCGCCTCATCATTCAAAACCTGTAACCCATCTACAAAGCACAGCTTAGGAACATATGGAATATTCTCCATTTGCCTAGATGTGTGAAACTCCAATACTTGAGAAGCTTGATTCCATTCGGGACAAAACAAGCCCACTCGATCCATACTTCATCCATCATTTTATTCCTTCTTCATCAATGTACAGTGCCAGCATCAAGATACATGCAGCAATTCACCAAGATTCCTTAAACTGCACTTAACAAATCGGTGACCACAGCCACCTCAATGGATAAGGCAGCAGGTGCACGTGAACACCACCACTTGCAACTCACTGTCTAAGCCACACACCATCCTGACTTGGAAGATATATTTGTTGTTTCTGCAATGTTGCCGGGTCAGTCTTCTGGAATGCCTTTCCAGTGCACCTGCACCAGAAAGATTTCAGCAATTCAGAAAGTTAACTGCTCATCACCATTACCTTCCAAAGGAGGCACTAAATGCTGACCTTGCTCATATTCCATGGAATAATAGTGTGTTCCTGGTTAGATAGATTTAGTAAAACATATGTTTTACTTTGCTGCAGATTCTGAATCTGAAGAGACTCCTCCAGATAAGAAATCTAAAAAAAACCCTTGCACTACCAAACCTGCGAAGCCTTCCAAACTAGAGACTGTTACAATGGTTTCTGAAACTGGTAAGAAACTGATTTGACCATTTTTCCTTTATGTAATCTTATTCTTTGTTCTTGTGAAAAAGCAGGGCATGATAGAATGCCATGGTCTTCAATTCTTTCATGTGCCTGGTGTGCTTCTCTTGCATCTTGGGGCTACAATTTGTATTTCTCCCTATTCAGAAAATACTATGAGTTATCTTTCTTGGATTGAAGTGGATATTAAATTCTCTTTTACACATACAATTAATTGAACTTCATTTCTTTGCAACTCCATTGATCCCATTTACATTACTTGCTGTCAATCTCACATTAGTGTCATCCACAAACTGAAATGAAAGTCCAAAGTTGAATATTCTAGTCATTAATAAAGATGGTGAAAAGCCAATATGCAGACCTTGTAACATTGCTGTGCTCATTCTGGTAATTTGCTATCTTCCCTCTGCACCCTCTGTGTAAATGTCAGAAAGCCAGTTCGAATAAAGTGCTCCCATTTTGCTGAGGAGAAATTGCTCTTCTGATTAAGTGGTATTAATTATTTAAAACTGAGGTGGTCTTTTGGCTCTGGGATTTGCACTCTAAATAAAAAGAAGTTTAAAAGCCCACTGAATATTCCTAAAGGTAGATTTGATTGGCTTATATCCGCACATTGCCTCTTAAGAGAGCACTGTCTTCTGTTCAAGATGTTGATTTCTGAATGGTGTATTTTCCATGCTTTGAATACTGTCGCTAGCTGCATTTTAATACGACAGGAAGAAAATTGTTTATGCCTTTCCAAAGATTTATTGTATCTGATGGGTTCTTGCAACTCACTTTCTTAAGCCACACACCATCCTGACTTGGAAGTTATATTTGTTGTTTCTGCATTGTTGCCGCATTCTCCATCCCAATAGAATGGAACGTAGACTGTGTAGTAATGTAATTTACAGCAGCGGTTTTTGGTTTGGGTTGGTTTCTCCGTTTTGGTTTAAAAACTGTCTTTTAGAAGTTCATTTGTCTGTCTCCGGTTGATGAGTTCAGAAACCATATTTGACATGAGCATATCTTTGTAATAACTCATTGGGTCAGTAACAAATCCAATCTATGTTCTACAGGATTTGGTGAAGTTTGTAACTTAATTTGTACAACATTTAGCTTACATGTCACAAAATGGACTACAAGATATCAACACAAATCCATTAATTTTCCAGTGCTGCAACCAGTACAGTGACTTTTTCTCATGTCACTAGGCATAAGTATCAATGATGTAGGTAACGTACAGGGTGTGCTGAACTCCATGAAAGCAGTTTGTGTTGTAAATGTGCCCATGCACTATCAGCTTGTAATCTGATTTGACCTTTTCTGACAGTTTGGCAAATAGACACACTTGCAGACTTGTAGCAATATTTTGTTTTTCTATGCTGTGATTTATGTTCAGTTTTTATGAACCTGTATAACTGGAATTGTAGATATGGCTCTGTGTGACAGGTGCACGTTTGTAGTAAAACATGTATAGCAGGTCAGCTGCTTTAAGCTACAGTTCTTTTGAAGTTTCCTTTTTACAATGTTGCCTTACTGTCAGTTTTTTCAAAGTGATGAATTCTGTTGCGATACAGTTCCATGATTACTGGCAGCACTTGGATATTAGCGTTCAGGTGCAGATTAGATAGATTTCCTTCAGGTGGTTTAGTGTCTGAGTAATTTGCATTTTATGTGAATCATTACAAACATAAAAGCTAGGAGTAGGCCATTTGCCTGCTCCACCATTCCATGTGGTGTTTCTCAATGCCATATTCCTGCTCTCTCTGTGATGCCTTTAATCTGAAGACTTATTTATCTCTTTCTTAGTGATGCTATATGATAGAATTGCACAAGTTCACTGTCCATTGAATAAAGAATCTTTTCCTCATTTCAGTCCTAAATAGCCTGCCACCTTTTCCTAAGACTGATCTCTGGATCCCCAACTGGGGAAAATGTCCTCTCTAGTCTGTTCAGCCCTGTAGAATTTTTTATTTTACAGTTACATCCTCTCTCGTCCTTCTCATCTCTAGTGAACACCGAGGATGGCACGGTGGCTCATTGGCTAGCACTGCGGCCTCACAGCGCCAGGGACCCAAGTTCAATTCCAGCCTTGGGCGACTATCTGTGTGGAGTTTGCACATTCTTCCCGTGTCTGCGTAGGTTTCATTTGGGTGCTCTGGTTTCCTCCCATAATCCAAAGATGTGCAGGTCAGGTGGATTGGCCATGCTAAGTTGTCCATAGTGTTAGGTGCATTAGTCAGAGGGAGTTGGGTCTGGTTGAGTTACTCGGTGGGTTGGTGTGGGCTTGTTGGGCTGAAGGGCCTGTTTCCACACTGTAGGAATCTAATCTAATCATCAGTAAAACCAATCTCTTCTCTTAGAACAGCCCTGCACCCCCCAGTATTATATTCATGAACTTCTGCTGAGCTCTCTCTATGGCATGTATATCCTTAAGTAGCGAGACCAAAATTGCATGCACTGTTCCAGGTGCAGTCTCACCATAGCCCTGTTTAACTGCAGTAAGACCTCCTCCTTCTGAACTCAAAGCCTCTTGCAAAGGCCAGTATACCATTTACATTCCTAATTACTTTCTACTTTGATTCACTGTTGTATAAAGACATCAGATCCTTTTGTACATCCACATTTCTCAATGAATCATCATTTAAATAATCTTTCCGTACGGTTTTTCTCACCTCATCCTTACTCTCATTGTACTGCGTCTGTCATGTATTTTCCCATTCATTCAACTTGTCTTAAGTCACCTGAAGCCTCCTTGCATCTTCTGAAGCCTCGATCTTAATTTTGTGTTGTTAGTCAACCTGACATGTTGCACTTGCGTTCCTTTCATAAAAAAAAATTAATTCTCAATCTATCCCATTATATTGCCTCCATGTGCTTTAGTTTTGCCCATAACCATCGTAACTATCCATCGTACGGTCCGTACAGTGTCCTTGGGTAAGACAAAGGGTGGAGGGTTTGCTTTTTAATCGAGGATTTGTGGTGCACGGACATTGCGTCCCTGGGTGGCCATTTCTCCCCAAACCTTGAATTCCTTACCATCAAATGCTGCCCCTTCTATCTACCAGGGAATTTACCGTTGCTATATTAACTATGTACATTCCACCACAAGCAAAGGTTGAGAAAGCTCTGGATATGCTGTACTCCATCGCTAACACCTTGAGGTCTGGTTTATTGTAACTGATGACTTCAGTCAAGCCAGTCTAAGGAAGGTGTTGCCCAAGTACCATCAGAACGTTATCTGCCCCGTGAGGGGCCCGAATATTTTAGACCACTGCTACACTGCTGTGAAAGATGCCTGCCGCTCCATCCCCTGCCCTCATTTTGGGAACTCCGACCAGAATGCTATGTTTCTTCTCCCAGCTTACAAGCAAAGGATCAGTTTTCCTTTGTGTGAATCCAAGGAAAGCGATGGGACCACGCAGAGTGCCAGGCCGTGCGTTCAGTGCATGCCCAGATCAACTGACAGAGGTTTTCTCTGACAACTTCAACCTCTCCCTGCAGTAGGCCACTGTCCCCCTCTGTTTCAAGAGGGTCAACATCATCACTGTGCCTAAGAAGGCTCATGCAGCATGTCTCAATGGCTACCGCCCAGTGGCCCTAACTTTGGGGGTCGTGAAGTGCTTTGAAAGGATGGTCATAGCATTAATCAACTTCAGCCTTCCCCAATATTCTCGACCCACTCCAATTTGCCGATCAGACTAGCAAATCCACGTTAGACGCCTTCACTCCTCCTTAGAGCATCTTGACACCAAGAACGGCTACATAAGAATCCTTCTCATTGACTACAGTTCAGCCTTCAACACTATTATCCCCTTGAGACTGATTACTAAACTTGGCAATCTCTGACTGAGTCCCACTCTCTGCTATTGGATCCTCAGTTTCCTGATCCACAGGCCACAATCAGTGAAGACTGGGGACAATATTTCATCATTAACACTTAACACTGGAGTTTTCCAGGGATGTGTACTCAGCCAGCCTACTGTACTTACTATATACCCATGACTGTCACCAAATACAAGACTGATGCCATTTACAAGTTTGCTGATGATACCACCATAGTCTGTCGAATCTCAGATGGCGACGAAACAGACTACAGACGGGAGGTGGAAGACCTGGAAAAATGGTGCACTGAGAACAGCCCAGCTCTCAATGCTGGCAAAGGCAAGGAACTCGTTATTGACTTGTGGCGGGATGTTACTCATGCCCCCCCCAACACCATTTAACAGCACAGAGGTGGAATGAGTGGAGTCAAACTGCTGGGAGTGGTCATCCACAACAAGCTTTCTTGAACTCTTCTTGTGGTCGCAATGGTTACAAAGGCCCAAAAGCGTCTCCTTTTCCTCAGGCAGCTGAGAAAATTTGGCATGATGGCGAATACCCTTGCCAACTTTTATAGGTGCGCCATTGAGTGCATTCTATCTGGATGTATGGCAACCTGGTGTAGCAGCTGTACCATTCAAGATCAGAGATGGTTACAGAGAATGGTGAACTCTGCCTGGACAATCTCAAAGGCCAACCTCCCACCTATAGAATCCATCTACCAGGCCCGCTGTCAAGGAAAGGCCGCCAACATTCTGAAAGAACCATCCCACCCTGGCAATGTTTTTCTACAACCTCTACCATCGGGGAGAAAGTACAGAAGACTGAACACGTTTCAGAACAGTTTCTACTGTTGTTAGAGTACTGAATGGATTCTCAAACTCTTAACATTCACCTGGACCTGTGTTTTTGTTTTTGCTGCTGTTTATCTATTATTTACTTGTCTATGCTACTTAACTCTGTGATCTGCCTGCATAGCTCACGTGCCTAGGTACACTTGACAATAAATTCAAATCAGTTCAATTCAATTTAACCTCTTCCATGGGCCCTTATCAGAAGCCTTCAGAAAATATAAATGCATTCCATTCACTAGTTCTTCCTCATCTAATTCCCTAGTTATATTCTCAAAAACTCCAGTGGATTTGTTAAGCATGATTTGCATTTCATAAACCCATGCTGGCTTTGTCAAATGTGTTAAATGCTTTGCAAACATCCTTTTATACTAGGCTTCAGCATTTCTCAAAGTACTGATACTGTATTTGGCACACTGGACAGTTTTTTTTCTGCTTTCCCTCCCTTTTTTAATAGTGGGATTATATTTGCTAGTCAGTTTACAGGAACTGCTCCAGAGTCTGTATAATTTTGGGAGATGCATCCAGTGTTTCTGAGACATCTTCCTTTCATATTCTGGGATGTCAGTTATTAGACCCTGGTGATTTGACAGTCTGTGACCCCGTTAATTTCCTGAGCACTCTTTTCTTACTGACTTCCTTCAATTCTTTCCTGTCACTGGTTTCCTAGCATTTCTGGGAGGTTATATGTGTACTGTTGTGAAGACCACCAAAGTATGCATTCATTCTTATTCTTTGCTTCCTATTGTAATTTGCTGGCTTCTGACTGTGATGAACCTACATTTATCTTTAGAAACCTTTTTTCCATTTGATTTTATAGAAGATATTGCAATCAGTTTTTGTTTTTTGTTCCCATACTCTCTCCTCCCTCTGGATCAAGCATCTTGTCCTCCTTTTCTGAATTCCATGTTCTCAGTGTTCTGGCTTGCTGTTTTTTCTAGCAATTTTGTCTCCTTTCTGGATCTACTGCAATCCTAATATCTTCAGTAAGCTATGATTATGACCCTTTTCCTGATTAACTTATATGCTAGGCAGGAATTGAAAATTACTCTAATTTGTGCCCACATTCTTTAACTATTGCCTGCTGCTGCCATCTGTCTGATGTCAAAAGCGCCTTTCAATCTAATTTTCTTTTTGTGTCTCTGTATCTCTTCCCCTCCCACTGCTTTTGCTCTCACCAGTGTGCGCTCACGCGCTCCCACCCTCTTTCCCTTGTGCGCTCCACCCATCTTGTGATGTCTCCTGCGTGCTTCTATTATGATCGTGCCTAAATCAAAAGCTTTTAAAAACATATTTGAATTCCCAGAGATTGGCGTAAAGGGATTGCATGACAATATTTTCAGTGTTAATAGTTCTGCTGTAACAAACCAACTTATTGCAACACTGGCCAAACTTTACTTGGCAGAGAAACTGCATATTATTCTTTTCAATGCTACTTACAAAAATAATATGGTTTGTTATTATATTATCTTTCAATGATGTGAGCATCATTGGCTAAAATTCTATTCTGTTTGTTGCCTATCCTTAATTGCCCTTGAGCTGAGTGATATGCCCAGCCATTTCAAAAAGCAGTTAGCACTCAACCACATTGCTGTGGATCTGGAGTCGGATGACAGACTACGCTAGTAAAGATGGAATATTTCCTTTCCTAAATGACATTAGTGAGTCACTTGGGTTTTATGGACAATTGCAATAGATTGATTGTCATAATTACTGCAAGGCTGTCATCTCTAATACCAGTAGGCTTTTCAACTTTCTCTGTCTCAGAAACTGAAGGTCTCTGCTCAGCTGTTCCTGTCATGGGTTTCAGGTGTGAACATTCTTATACCTTGCTCCCACTAAGTCTTAACCAGCGACCCTCTTTCTGCAAGGAAGCCAAAACACACAACTGTTAGGCAGTTGACAAAAATCATGTCATCTTTTTCATTACTCAGTTTTATCTTGAAGAGAATTGTAATTGAATAAATGTTGTGAAAAGATTTGAAGAGTTATTCAAATTGTGAAGGGAATAGCACTGGGAGAAATAATTAATCAGAGAGCCAGTGCAGACATGACACGAAGTGACCTTAACCTGTGCTGTAACAATGAGAGATTCTGATTCTATGAAAACATAGCCAGTTTCTAAAGCCTCACGATTATGGCATACGCAAAGCTGTCCAGTATACAGATTTTCACAATATGATGCCTCTTACAAAAGACTAAATAAAAGATGTTAAATGGATTTGCAAATTAGGATAATAAGTAACCAGAAGAAATTATTTCAAGTTGACCTAACACTAAAAATTGTGGAACATAGCCCATTCTCCTAAATTGCTTATCTGAGTGGGCAGACAAATGGGATTGTTTCAGACTTTGTGACTTTTGCTTTGAGATTCCAGAACAGTAAAAGAGAATCCTTGAACTATGAAACCTGGAACAATTACCCATTTCAGTTGTATAACGTTTCAGCTTTGTTCCTGCTACCATTGTGTTGGTATCTCTGCAAACAAATGTTTTTGACCTTGATATTTGGAGTTACTCTGTGATATTAGGATAGATAAGACTGGGGAATACTTTTTTTTAAAAAACCTTTGTGCAGTGTCTTTCCATACAATACAATGTGTCAAGGTTAAATGTTGATGTAATAAACATGAGTATAGTCTTTAGTTGCTCATTTACCATGTCATTGTGACTGTAATGGTTGCTTCAGAAAAATAGCCAGACTTATTGAGATAAACCTCCTATCCAATTATCTCATTTCATTTCAGACTATTTCTTTCAAATTGGGACTTTTTAATTTTGAACATAGAAATGATCCAGAAAATGTCACTTAAAATTGACCTGTTCATACCACCCCCATGATAAATGCCTAACATTCATTTGCTTTGCAATTAAATGAAGTTAGAATCTTGTAATCTGAGTGAAATATTAAATTTATTTCTGGATGCTCAGATGATGTCGAGAAGACACCATCCCCGAGAATAAGTTGAACTTTCCTGTCCATCATATTGTGCTTGGAATTTTGCTTTTGGAGTAGGCTTTTTCTCCCCATGGATCCAGGCTGAAAAAAATACTACCGTGCAGAGGGAAAAAGTAAAGGTGATTATCATCGCTTGAGTTTATGTAGCTTATTTTAACGTTATAAAACATCCTAAAATGCTTCACAGTTCCATTGTCCAACAAAGTCTGGCATTGAATCCCAAGACGATATTTGGACAGGTGATCATAACTATTAGTCACAGGTAGTTTTAAAAGATTTAAAGCAGGATGGAAAAATGAGGAGGTTAGGAGATAGAATTGAAGGGTTTAGAGCATTCGTAGTTGGTTGCAGTGGTGGAATGATAAGGATCAAGGTTGTGAAGAGGCCAGAATTGAAGAAACAACAATATCTCTAAGGGTATAAATTCAACATGGCAACCTGTCAGGAAGTTGAAGTGGTAGTGTCCCTAACTCTGTATGAGGAGGCCTGGGTTCAAGTCTCGTCTGAGTCTCTCCAGAGGTGTGTAATAACATCTGAGTAGGTTGATTGGAAGCAACGTCAACATGATCATTGTAAGACTAAATGACCATTTGGTATTTTTTATGTTGTCTTCTGCTAGAGCTGAAGGATGTTAGAGATAGCGAGGAATACGGAGAAATTTGATTTGGAGATGCCGGTATTGGACTGGGTGTACAAAGTTAAAAATCACGCAACACCAGGTTATAGTCCAACAGGTTTATTTGGAAGCACTAGTATTCAGAGGGCTGCTCCTTCATCAGGTAGTTGTGGCTCCACCTGACACCTGATAAAGGAGCAGCGCTCCGAAAGCTAGTGCTTCCAAATAAACCTGTTGGACTATAACCTAGTGTTGTGATTTTTAACTGAGATTTGAATATAAGAATGAAAATTTTAGGATCTAACCTTTGCTTGGTTGGTTCCAATATAATTCAGCAAACAGAAGGCTAATAAATGAATAGGACTTGGTGTGAGTTGTGTTGCAGACAGTAGAATTTGGGTGAGCTCAAATTTTATGAAGGAGGGGTGGGTGACTAGGAGAGCATTAAAACAGTGAATGGATAATGGCTTTACAATAGTAGATAAGCTTGTTTTTTAACTTTGAAATTTGGTGATACTGCATAACTGGACGTGACAGATTAATTGAAGAATTATATAAGTTTGTTTGTTTTTATTTTGAAGTCCTTGCTTATAGTGCTGCTTGTTAATGCCAGGTGGTCATGTTTCCTGGTAGGTGTGTCTGACTACAGTAATGCATTTGGGAGCAGGTGAAGTGCCAAAGCATTAGAAAAATTGATTTTAGTTGCAAATGGTACTTCTAATTAGGAATAGAAAATGCTAAAAATAATCGGGTTAGGCAGTATCCAGAGAGAGTAAAAAATTAAAATTTTATGTTCTTCAATGAAATTGGAAAATAAAAATCAGTTTAACCAAGTACAGAAGGGAAATATTGTTAAATGATGAAAGGCACAAGATAAAATGAAATGTTATGGGACAAGTACCAAAACAAAGCATGGGTCTAGAGGAAGTGGAAATGAGAAAAACCATCCTGACCAGCAGCTATAATCTAGGGCGAAAAAGGGGTGGAAGTTATGATCCATACTTGTTGAACTCCATGTTGACTTCAGAAGGCTATAAAGTACAATGGAAAGGTAAGGTACCTTAAACTTGCTTTGAACTTTATTGGGACAGTGTAGGAGGTTAAAGACAGTCTGCTCTATGCTTTGTGACAAAGAGGAGAAGGCTCTCAGCCTAGGAATGGTCAGGCCCAGAGGCACAGACCTTGCTATTCATAGTGGACCAATAGGGGTTCCCCATTGATACCCCAAGAACACTGTTTCAGCCATCCTCTGTTTCAAGCATCCGCTGCCTGAGTAAATATACAGGGATATATTTAAAGTGCTCTTTCATTCATATGATCACTAAAGTCATTACATTTGCAGAATTAAATTCTCTTTGAACAACCAGGTTATGAAAGAAATCAAGAGATTCAAAGCTTCATGGAAGATTTCTTCACAAAATTCACGAGCAGTGGCTTAATCTGTTGCACTTAATTAGATTATGTGTTCTGCATAGTGATAAGTTGATTGCATTTAAAAGTGAATTTTCAAAAGTGGCATTTGTATTGGGTTAGTGATGATGCTGTCTGACACTTAGTACTGCTTGTCTTGGTACTGCTTGTCTTGGTACTGCTTAGGATACCAGCAACACACATTGATAATTGGCGTTTTGTTTTTCCTCTCTCGCTTTCTTCTCCCCATGTCCCTAAAAACCTTGATGACTTGTTAAGATGAAGAGGAAGATTTTCAACAAAGTAGGAAGATTGCCCAGAGGTATCAAGAAAATGGTGGTCACCCTGGAACATCTGGCTCTGGAAGGTCTGCAGACAATAAATTGCAGGTCAAATCGCCGCAGCCTAAACCAGCGAGTCCAGAGAAATTCACCTGCACATCTGTGCGCGATTACTTTGGCACAAGCACAGTTCAGAGATCAAATAAAAAACTGGTGGCTAGCAAAAGGAAAGCAGTAAGGATTTTTTTTAACGTGTACATTTACAATCCCTGTGTTTAACATTTAACCTTGGTTGTGTTTGAACCTGTATTGTTTGAATAAAATAGAACTGTTTAGATTATTACTAAAAGTCTGAGTGTTACTCTGAACTCCTTTCTTCTCCCTTCTTGCAATTGCCTAGTTGTATGAAGTCAACATGATTTGTTTGCTTATGAACTTTAAATTAAATGTTAGTCTGTCTTTTCTCTCCGTGTGCATTTTTTTTCTCCTGAAATCTTTGACCCTTTCCCGTAGACATTCTTCACATGACTTTAGAAATTGTGTATTAATGAGATATTTGGTTGCAAAATTTTAACTGTGCATCTAGAAGGGGAAAATCCTTTATGATGTTTTCCTGTGCCCCCCCTTTCTGTAACCAAGGGTGCTGGAGCAAACAAAAGCTTAATGCAGATTTAATAAGGCCTTGAAAGTCATGACATCTCTAACCACCAGTACTCCCCCAACCCGTGATAAAGGCTATAAACTCTCTGCCTTGGGCTTCACTCATATGTACCTCTGATTTGTATAATTCCTTACCATCCTGGCCAGTGGATTTATAGCCTTAAAGTTAATTTCACTCCATTCTCCAGGGGTTGTCAGTTGGTGAGCAGAGAATGGGAGTTGGATTAGAACCTTTTGCAGCGTTCATCTGTCCACTTCATAATCTCATTGGTTCTTAGGAGTTTAAAAAAGTCAGTGGGAGCCGAGTCATTGCCTTTTAGCCCGTATTATCAGGTACAGTCCAGCTTCAAGATTTGTTCTGAACAGAGAAGTTGATCTCCGCTGAGGCGCCAATAAAGCAACTGCAGTCAACTGCCACACACTTGCATGGGTGTGGGCAGCATTGGTTGTAGTTGCTACTCTTGATCATAACAATTCTTGTGATAGCACATGTGCAAGACTTGTCTGTTACGTTGTCTTACTGTAAGCTGTTGAATATGCTGGTTACCTGTCCTGCTCCAGCTTATAGCTGATTGTGTCCAGTTAGGTGAGGAAATTGGTGAATGTTGTGTGTGGAACAGTGCACTTGAGAAGACTTGAAATGATTTAACTTGATTCCACTTGTCTTAGCCTTCAGGCAGTGCTGGTTCCACAATTAATGATGAGGAGCTGGCTCGTCAGCTGCAACTTGATGAGGACGCAGAGGTAATGGATACTAAAGACTTTTTAAGCATTTTAAACAGACAATTCAGGTTCCAAGCTGTTTCTTTCTAAAGCAACACTTATCTTTTAGACTTAATGCACTTTTATCTAATCTCTGTAGAGTAATTATGTCTATGTGAATGAATGTTTACGTTTATGATTGGTATGTTGTCTCCTGGGTGTAAGGGTCAAGGAAGTCTTAGAGTGGCTCCAGGAAGTTCTGAAATGGGAGGGTGAACATCAAATTGTTGTGGTACACATCGGTACCAACAACATAGGTAAGGAAAGGGATGAGGTCCTGAAAACAGAATATAGAGAGTTAGAAAACAAGTTTAAAATTAGGACTTAAAAAGTAATGATCTCAAGATTACTATGTGCTAGAGTAAAAATAACAGGATATATCAGATGAATATGTGGTTGGAGGGAGAGAGTTACGGTTTCAGGTTCATGAGGCGTTGTAACTGGATCTGGGTGAGGTACACCAGGTTGCACTTGTGCAGGGTCAGAACTGATATCTTACGTGGAGTATTTGCTAATGTGTTTCGGGAAGATTTAAATTAAAATGGAAGTGGGTGGGAACCTCTACAGGGGAACAGGGGCAAAAATACACAAAACAGAATCAAAACTAACCATAGGTTTTTGTTTAAAACAATTCAAGCCATATTGCAAAATAATGTGAAAAGGACTAAAAACGTTTAGGCCATGAGATTTTTGGCTTCATGTCTTTAATGCACGGAGCATTTGCAATAAAATGAATGAAATCGTTGTGCAAATAGGTGTAAATTGATATGAGAAAGTTGTGATTGTGGAGATATGGGTGCAGGGTGAACAGGATTGGGAACTAAAAATCCAACAGTAGTCAATGGTTAGGAAGGACAGATGAAGGGAAAAGGAAGGTAGTTAGCAATGCTGGTTAAAGAGGAAATTAACATATAAAGTGAGTAAGGATATTGGCTTTGATGAAATGGAATCTGTATGGGTAGAGCTAGAAACACCCAGGGCAGAGTATGAAATTGAGGATTATATATAGGCCAGCAAACTGTAGTGGTAATGTTGGGGAAGACATTAAGAAGGAAAATAGGGATAAAACCATAATGGTGCAGCTTTAATTATGAATAACTATAATCTGCAAGTAGATTTGGCAAATCAAATCAATAGAAATACGAGCGAGGAATAATTCCTATAGTGTGTATGAGCTGGTTTTCTGGATCAGTATGTTGATGAACCAACTAGAGGACAGCCCATCATAAAGTGGGTGTCATGTAATGAGAGAGAAATAATTAGTCTGTTTGAATGAGACCCCTTGGGGAAGAGTGACCATAATATGATGGAAATTTTCATTAAAGTGGAGAGTAACGTAGTTGATTCTGAGCACTAGGGTCCTGAATCTAAATAAAGGAAATTACAATTGTACAAAGCACAAGATGGTTATGGTAAATTGAAGATCGTTATTTAGAAGGATGACTGTAGATAGGCAATGGCAAATATTTAAAGAGTGCATGGAAGAACGACATTCCTGTCTGGTATAAAAGTGAAACGAGGAAGGTGGTGCAGTCATGGTTAATGAGGGATATTAGGGATAGTATTACATTAAGAAGGGGCATACAATTTGGCCAAAAAGAGCAACAAGCTTGAGGATTGGGAGAGGTGTGGGTTTCAGCAAAGGAGGACAAAGGGATTGATTAAGAGGGGGAAAATACAATACAAGAGTAAGCTTATGAAGAACATGCAAACTGATAGTAAAATCTTCTGTAGGTATGTGAAGAGAAAAAGATTAGTGAAGACAAATGTGGGTCCCTTACAGTCAGAAACTCAAGAAGTTATAATGGGGTCAAAGATAGTGGACCAATTAAGTGCCATGTTTTGGTTATGGCTTCACAAAGGAGAACTCCAATAATATCCCAAAAATGTTGGGGGAATACAGAGTCTCGTGAGAGAGGAACTGAAGGGGATCATAATTCGTATGGAAATGGTGTTGTGGAAGTTAATGGGATTGAAGTCTGACTAATTCCCAGGGCCCAATAATCTATAACTCAATCATACTTAAGGAAGTGGCCCTAGAAATAGTGGATGCGTTGACGGTCAGCTTTCAAGACTGCAGACTCTGGAACCGTTTCTATGGGTTGGAAGGTAGCTAATGTAACCCTGCATTTTTCAAAAGGAGGTAGGGAGAATGCAGGGAATTACAGAGCAGTTAGCCTGATATTGGTAGCAGGGAAAATATTAGAGTCCATTATGAAAGATTTACCTGATGAAAGAGCAGCATTCTGAAAGTTTGAGATTTCAAATAAACCGTTGAACTATAACCTGGTCTTGTATGATTTCTGACAATGAGATTAGCAGGTAAAATTACAGCACATGAGATTAAAGGTAACCAACTGGCATGGACAGAGAACTGACTGGTGGATAGGAAACAGAGTAAGGACAAACGAGTCATTTTTGGAATGACAGCCAGTGACTGGGGGTACCGCAAGATCAGTGCTTGGACCTCGGCTATTCACAATGTACATTAATGATTTCGATGAGGGAACTAAATGTAAAATCTCCAGGTTTGCAGATGACACAAAGCTAGGTGGGAGGGTGAATTGTGAGGTAGTCGTAGAGATGCTCCTGTGTGATTTGGACAAGTAGAATGTGTGGGCAAATGTTTGGCAGATGAAGTATAATGTGAAAAATGTGAAGTTATCCACTTTGGTAGTAAAAACATGAAGCCTCTTTGAATGGTAATACATTGGGAAAGGTGGGGATGCAACGCGACCTGGTTGTCCTTGTATAGCAGTTGCTGAAAGTAAGTATGCAGCTATGATGAGTAGTGAAGAAAACAAATGGAATGTTGACCTTCATAGTGTGGCGATTTAAATACAGGAGCAGGGATGTTTGCTGCAGGTCCTTGGTGAGACCACGTCTAGAGCATTGTGTGCAGTTTTGATCTCCCTATTTGAGAATTGATGTCTTGGCTATGGAGGGAATATGACAGTGGTTTATGAGACTAATACCTGAATGGCAGGACTGGCATATAGAGTTTAGATCCGAGGAGCAGGAAAATCAACATTTCTTATCGATGGGGAGAAGGTAGCAAAGAGTACAATGGATGAATGGGGGTGGGGATGGAAGTGATGGGTCAGAGAGTAGGGTGGAGCGGATGGGAAGGGAGATGGACAGGTCATGAGGACAGTGCTGCCATATAAAGAGAGACTAGTTTGGTTCAGACTATATTCACTGGAGTTGAGAATATTGAAGGGGGAATCTCATTGAAACCTGTAAAATTCTAATAGGGTGAGACTGTTAAACACAGGAAGGATGTTCTTGATTGGGAGTCCAGAACCATGGGTCATAATCTAAGGGAGCGAGGTAGACTATTTAGCACTGAGATGAGACTTTTCATCACCCAGAGAGTGGCTGAGGCTTAAATATTGAATGAGATTTAAAAAAGGAGATTGATCCCTTTAGCTGTAAGAGCGAAAACTAAGAATTTGGCGAGAAAGCAGGCACAGGATACTAAGTTGGATGGTCAATCATGCTCTTAGTGAAAGGCAGAGCAGGCCTAAATAGCCAAATGATCGCCTCCTGTTTAGATTAGATTAGATTACCTACAGTGTGGAAACAGGCCCTTCGGCCCAACAAGTCCACACCGACCCGCCGAAGAGAAACCCACCCCCTATATTTACCCCTGACTAATCCACCTAACACTACGGGCAATTTAGCATGGCCAGTTCACCTAACCTGCGCATCTTTGGACTGTGGGAGGAAACCGGAGCACCCAGAGGAAACCCACACAGACACGGGGAGAATGTGCAAACTCCACATACAGTTGCCCGAGGCGGGAATTGAACCTCCCTGGCACTGTGAGGCAGCAGTGTGAGCCACCGTGCCGCCCCAAAATGATAGCTGAGACCCAAACAGTCCACCAAGACGTTTAACTCCTCTTTTATTTAACCTGTTTTCCTAATCAGCCTGTTTTGAGATGTTACTACACACCTTTAGAGCTGGTGGGACTTGAACCCTGGCCTCTTGATTCTGAGGTAGAGTCACTACCATTATACTACAAGCGGCACGGTGGCTCAGTGGTTAGCACTGCTGCCTCACAGCGCCAGGGACCTGGGTTCAATTCTCGCCTCAGGCGACTGACTGTGTGGAGTTTGCACGTTCTCCCCGTGTCTGTGTGGGTTTCCTCCGGGTGCTCCGGTTTCCTCCCACAGTCCAAAGATGTGCGGGTCAGGTGAATTGGCCATGTAGTGTTAGGTAAGGGGTATATGTAGGGGTATGGGTGGGTTGCGCTTCAGCGGGTCAGTGTGGACCTGTTGGGCCAAAGGGCCTGTTTCCACACTGTAAGTAATCTAATCTAATCTTAACCATAGCCATGCCTATTTTTATTGCTAAGAAATATTTAGCAATTTGCTTAACATTGAGGTTAACTTAGTGAATGTCGTATTACAGATTTGTTTCCCACAGAATTTATTGTTCCTAGAACTGAGATATTTAATGAGAAAGGATTTCAGGATTAAGTGGATAAGGGAAAGTGGAGTAGAGATTTATCAGATCAGCCATGGGCCAAATGTTCTACTTCTGCTTCTATCATAGAGTATTCTGAATGTGGAGCTTGATCCCTTCTTTTACGTTGAGCAATAATGCCTCAATCAGAATTGTCCCTCCAGCGTGATGTGGTGCAAGTACTTGTGCCAGCTAAATTGATTTGCTGTAACATAAATGAAAGATGTGTTGCTGGAAAAGCACAGCAGGTCAGGCAGCATCCAAGGAGCAGGAGACTTGACATTTCGGTCTTAAACCCTTCCTCCGGAATATGGAGGGGAGAGATAAATAGGAGGGTGGGGTTGGGAAAGGTAACTGGGAAGGTGATAGGTAGCTGGAGGTGGGGGGATGATGGTGATAAATCGGAAACTGATTAGAACAGATCAGACTTGAAATCCACACTGATGACTGTTTAGTTCAAGCTTCCTTGGACTTACGTTCCTGTATTTTAAGTAACTAAGCTAACTTGTTCCTTCCACATTCATGCGGGGGCGGTGATGGCCTAATGATATCGTTGTTAGACTGTTAATTCCGAGATCCAGGTAATATTCTGGGGAGCTGGGTTCAAATTCTGCAATGGGGTTGATAGAATTTGCATTCAATAAAGTGTAGGATTTGAAGTCTATTGATGGCTGTGAAACCACTGTTGGAAATACCCATCTGGTTCACTGAAGTCCTTTTAGGGAAAAAAAACTGCTATCCTTACCTGGTTTAGCTTTCATGTAATTCCAATTCCACAGTAATGTGGTTCACTCTTAACTGCCTTCTGGGCAATAATGGCTAGGCAATAAATGCTGGTCCAGTTAGCAATACCCTCATCCAATGAATAAATAAAAATGTAATTATTGCATTAAATATGCAGAAGCATTGCTTGGATAAAATTAGCCTGTAAATTTCATAACACCACTTCTTTGCTATAGTCATTTTCCTTCCCATTGCTTGAGACTTCCCCATTCCTTTGTCAGTTGGGTCTGACAGAAATAATTGGTCTGACAGCATCCAGTTTCTCCTTTGATTGTGCTAGACTTTTCATACATAGATTTCCTTACAAAGCATTCTGCCATAATTTATTGCGGTGCTTTTCATCTTCTGCTGACGTTGCTTTCTCACTTATTTGTGGAAAATAATTGCAAATAACCTATAGTCTCTGTACCTATTGTTTTTTTTCATCCAAATATTTAATAAAAACCATGTTGTTCTTACCTTTTGTTTAGCTTGAGAGGCAGCTACATGAGGATGAACAATTTGCTAAAACACTGGCAATGTTGGATGAGTTGCCAAAAAGTAAAAAGGTAACGTAATAAAAATCTATCATATTAAACTAAAGCAACAGTGATTTCTAAAGTAATTACAAAGTTTTTAAAGAATTTGTATTTCATTGTGTTCCTGAATTTGGAAATTAATTTGTAATAAGTGGCAAAATCTTAAAAGTAGCATTTTAAAGTTCTTGGGCAGTTTCATGCAAGCAATAGATTTGTGTACTTAATGCAACAATTATTGATGTGGAAGGAACTATGGGTTTAGTTTCTTAAAATACAGGGAAAAACATGTCCAAAGAAGGCCAAACTAGACTAACTCTCTGGAATGGTTTTCAACCCAGTTTTGGATCACATTTATCATTCAGTCACCAATACCTGAATTAAGGTTATTATAGAGCTGTTCTCCGATTTCTACTTGAAAAATTGACTTTGTTCCAATCATTTTCAGGCACGTACTGATTCTGAAGGCCAGGAACTATCCTTATCCTTGGTTGTAAACGCTGAACCCAGAAAAACAGATGAACAGGCAGCGGAACATTCTGGTAAAGGTGTGTTTTGAAAAAAAATGTTATTGTGCATTTTCCAGAAACTTCAAGTTTGAGTGTTAATGCTGTTAAAACCTTAAATTTCTGACTTTTTCAAGAAATTTCAAACTGCCTGAGGATTGTCAATTGTTCTTGGATTATGCTGCATTAAATCCTAAGAGTAGGGTAATGGTAATTCAATACTAAAAGTAATTTTCTTTGTCTGCTTTTATCCCTCCAACTTGCCTTATTATAAATTTTTGGTAATTATTAAAATTGCTTTGCTTGGGTGTACTTTTGTGTTGCTGCAGCATCTCCTCAAATGTTGCAAGTGAGGTTAACAACAACTGAAGTTAACCTTTGGTTAATGATATAATACTTTTTGTCTTCCCTTATTGTACAATAAGCATTAAACAAGTCACAGTATTGAGGTGTGTAAAAAGGATAATTTAGACAAAACTTGGCTGATAGATATGAAATAAAAAGTTAGTTAATGGATACTAATTTGTTTGTATAAAGTATTGGTTTCTCAAGTGTTCACTATTTTTGCTATTTACAGGCAACATGATGCTAGAATTGGTTGATGTCCCCTACATTTTTGCAAATCTGTTAATTTGGAAAAGAAACCTTGAAGACAGAGATTAGTGGAGGGAAAAGGCAGGTACATGATACAACATAATGTAGGGAAGGGTGAGGCATTGGGAGGGGGAAAAAGGCAAGAAACATAAGCTGACTCTGAGTGGAATGATGCTGTAGGGTGTGGATGAACAGAGATTTCCAAAGTAGCGGATGGAAATGCTCTATAGGTTGAAATTAAAAAATTACCGAACAGCAGATGCGCGTGTGAATAGTATGAGCGCTGAGACATGACACCAGCCAGTGCTGGGCCATGCCACCACACCACATCTGATTGACATGGTTTGAGTGGATGTGGAGTTGGGTCACCTGTCTGCATTCCAAAATTTCGGATTTTGAGGCTTTTCAGATTTCAGATCTTCTGATAAAAGATTGTAATGTTCACGTGGCCTTGTGACAACTCAGAAGGTTCTCCTATTAAGTTACCGAATTTGCACAGCTATTCAAAAGAAGTAAGTCTGTGAATTTGAAAGCCCTGTGCATTTGAAAAACTAGCTTACGGGGAGCATATTTAGTTCTGAAAATCATAAATGAAGCATCAAAATGACAACGCATATTAGAACAGAGAATTAAAATGGAGGAGAAAGTGAGGTCTGCAGATACTGGAGATCAGAGCTGAAAATGTGTTGCTGGAAAAGCGCAGCAGGTCAGGCAGCATCCAAGGAACAGGAAATTCGACGTTTCGGGCATAAGCCCTTCATCAGGAATGAGGAAAGTGTGTCCAACAGGCTAAGATAAAAGGTAGGGAGGAGAGACTTGGGGGAGGGGCGATGGAGATGTGATAGGTGGAAGGAGGTCAAGGTGAGGGTGATAGGTCGGAGTGGGGTGGGGGCAGAGAGGTCAGGAAGAAGATTGCAGGTTAGGAGGGCGGTGCTGAGTTCGAGGGATTCGACTGAGACAAGGTGGGGGGAGGGGAAATGAGGAAACTGGAGAAATCTGAGTTCATCCCTTGTGGTTGGAGGGTTCCCAGGCGGAAGATGAGGCGCTCTTCCTCCAACCGTCGTGGTGTTATGGTTTGGCGATGGAGGAGTCCAAGGACCTGCATGTCCTTGGTGGAGTGGAAGGAGATGGCCTCCTTCTTCAAGGACCGCAGATTCCCCCCAGACATGATCGATGATGCCCTCCACCACATCTCCTCCACTTCCTGCTCCTCCGCCCTTGAGCCCCGCCCCTCCAACCGCCACCAGGACAGAACCCCACTGGTTCTCACCTACCACCCCACCAACCTCCACTCCCGGCACCTTCCCCTGCAACCGCAAGAAATGCAAAACTTGTGCCCACACCACCTCCCTTACTTCTCTTCAAGGCCCCAAGGGATCCTTCCATATCCGCCACAAATTCACCTGCACCTCCACACACATCATCTATTGCATCTGCTGCACCCGATGTGGCCTCCTCTATATTGGGGAGACAGGCCGCCTACTTGCAGAACGTTTCAGAGAACACCTCTTGGACACCCGGACCAACCAACCCAACCACCCCATGGCTCAACACTTTAACTCCCCCTCCCACTCCACCAAGGACATGCAGGTCCTTGGACTCCTCCATCGCCAGACCATAACAACATGACGGTTGGAGGAAGAGCGTCTCATCTTCTGCCTGGGAACCCTCCAATGACAAGGGATGAACTCAGATTTCTCCAGTTACCTCATTTCCCCTCCCCCCACCTTGTCTCAGTCGAATCCCTCGAACTCAGCACCGCCCTCCTAACCTGCAATCTTCTTCCTGACCTCTCCGCCCCCACCCCACTCCGGCCTATCACCCTCACCTTGACCTCCTTCCACCTATCACATCTCCATCGCCCCTCCCCCAAGTCCCTCCTCCCTACCTTTCATCTTAGCCTGCTGGACACACTTTCCTCATTCCTGATGAAGGGCTTATGCCCGAAACGTCGAATTTCCTGTTCCTTAGATGCTGCCTGACCTGCTGTGCTTTTCCAGCAACACACTTTCAGCAGAGAATTAAAATGGCAAGTGACTAGGAGCTTATACTTGTGATCTGAATGGAGGTGTTCAGAAAAATGAAGGTGACTGTTGAATGTAGCACACTTGAAAGAAATTTCTGTTTCATCTGTAAGGAGCATTTGGACCCCAGACAGTGAGAAGGTGATGAATAAAGGGTAGGCTTACCACAGATGCAGAGAAGTTGAAAAGCTGTTCATTTCTTGAAAGTGTGTATGGAAATGGCTGATTCTGTTTCTTAAAAAACACAAAGTTGGCTTTCTAAATGAAAACTTCAGAGTAACTGAGTAAAATAATAATAACTTATTACCAAACATTGGTTCAATCATAATGTATGCTGCGTCAGGCATTCCACTAAGGAAATGACACTAAAAACATAACAGGATAAGTATGCATTCACTAGAATGATCCTAGGGTTAAGAAAGTATAGTTGAGAATAGGGACTAATAACTGAAAAAAAAAGCGAAGAGGAGATTTAGTTGATTTCTTTAAATTTTGAAAGTCTTTGATTTTCTTCTGCTTCAATGATTTATAATTGGGAGGGATGGAGAACAGATTACCAGGTTAGTTTAGGGAGTGCATTGAAAAGGGCTGGTGTGGGTGTAATGTGCTGAATGACCTTGCACTATGGTTGTATGGTTTATTTCAGTCTTTTGATCATGCTATTAAGTGTTCCAGTTACATAGGAACATAAAAAGCTAGGAAGGGGTAAGAGGCAGTTCAGCCCCTCAAACCTGCTCTGCTATTTAATACCATCGTTCTCATCTTTGTCTCAACTTCATTTTCCTGCCTGCTCTCCATAACCTTTCAACACATTACTCATTAAAAATGTCTGTCTCCACTTTTAAATTTACTCACTGTCTCAGCATCCACCACATTCTGGGCTAGTGAATTCCAGAGATTCACGATCCTTTTGACAGAAGTAATTTGTCCTCATCTCAGTTTTTGGGTAAGGGGTTAGATTTAAAACAATGACCACTCATTCTGGATTGTCCTGCATGAGGGAACATCCTCTCAATTTTGACAGTATTTTGTCAATCTCTTTTAGCTTTTATATATCTCAATTAGATCTCCTCTTGTTATTTAAACCCTAGTGTGTATAGGTCTGAACTGTTCAATCTCTGTTCATAAGACAACCCCCCCCCCCCCCCCCCCCCCCACCTCTCTGGAATCAATCTAATTGTTTGTTTGACTTGAGCTTAATGTAGGTGTCTCTGATGCCTCCTGCATGAACTGCATATGCAGAGTTGGGCATACATGCTGTGAGTGATTCCTTGAGTTCAAACATTTAAGGTAATCACTATGTGAGACATGAGAAAGCAATCATTGTTGGTGAAATTATTCTTGAAAAAGAAAGATGGGCAGAAAGGTCTTTTCTGATTTTGGATGTGCATCTTGTTAGTCTGTGAATGTTATGCTTATATTTTAGGAAACTATGACAATAAATGATGATATGTCCTTGTCAACTCTCAGTAATGGTTTTAAAGGTTCAAAGTTTGTGAGAAGATTTGTAGCTTGTTGTTGTGGTTGTGTTCGCCGAGCTGGGAATTTGTGTTGCAGACGTTTCATTCCCTGTCTAGGTGACATTCTTAGTGCTTGGGAGCCTCCTGTGAAGTGCTTCTGTTCCTTTGGCATTTATAGTGGTTTGTCTCTGCCGCTTCCGGTTGTCAGTTCCAGCTGTCCACAGCAGTGGCCAGTATATTGGGTCTAGGTCGATGTGTTTGTTGATAGAATCTGTGGATGAGTGCCATGACTCTAGGAATTCCCTGGCTGTTCTCTGTTTGGCTTGTCCTAATAATAGTAGTGTTGTCCCAGTTAAACTCATCTTGCTTGTCATAACATGCATAACATAGCCTTATCTTGATGTGCAAGTTTTTAAAAAGTGCTTCACTAATTAAACTTTGCCTTAATTTTCAGCCAAGATGTTGAGTGGAACTGACAGTAATGTGAAAAATTGTACTGAGAAAGCTGTAAGTAGCAAATCACAGAGCCTGAGGACTTCCTCCCAACACTCACCTGAATCTTCCAGTGTTAAAGTGGAAAACTCATTTAGTAAATCATCTCCAGTCAAAAGCAGTACAAAACTTGCTATCATGAAACGTAAAGAAGAACTAACGCACGTGATAGGAAACAGTCCAACAAGATCAGCCCGAGAGAAGAGAAGTTCGCCAAGGAAAGAGGAGAAAACTGAATTTTCAAAGCAAGGTCAAACCAAGATTTCTCCTAAGAAAGAAGAAAAAACTATCTCTCCAAATAAAGAGAAGATTTCTCCAAACAAAAAGAAAATATCCCCAAATAAATCTGAGGTAGAAAGCACTTTGGTAACATTTGCTGTATTTTGGGTTTGATGCATGGTAACTCGTTTTAGGTTGTGACAGCCTTCAAGTAAAAATGGGAAATTCCTGTTCAAAGTCCTCCCTCTTTCTGTCAATAGGGAAAATCAGTTTTAAAATCACAGATCTATTTTACATCTTTACGGAGAAAATATCAGATTTCCTGCTTTGGGAACTTCCCTCTCTTTATATGTCAGTGATTGAGAACAGTTGTAACCAGGATTAATTTATGTATGCTGTTATGAGTCACTGATTGGTTTGAGAGTAGAAATAGAGGAAATCTTTGAAGAGAAAATAAGAGTTATAGTCATGGAGCCATATAGCATGGAAACAGATCCTTTGGTCCAACCAATTCATGCTGACTATAATCCCAAACTAAACTAGTCCAACTTGCCTGCACTTCGCCCATATCTCTCCAAACGTTTCTTATTCCTATACGAATCTAAATGTCATTTGAATATTGTCACTATACCTGTATTCACCACTTGCTCTGGAAGTTCATTCCACACACGAACCACCCTCTGTGTTCAAAAAGAAAAATTTGCGGTCCTGTCTTTTTAACTCTTTCTCCTCTAACCTTAAAAATTGCCCACCCTAGGCAAAAGACAGCCGATGCAAAAGATACCTTATCTGTACCCCTCATTATTTTATAAACGTCTATAAGGTCACTCTTTAACCACCTGTGCTCCAGTGGAAAAAGTTCTCACCTATCCAGCCTCTGCTAAAAACTCAAACCCTCCATTCCTGGAAACATTCTAGTAAATGTGTTCCAAATCTTCTCCAGCTTAATAATATCCTTCCTATAATAGGAAGACTGAACACTTCAAAAAACTTATGTATCTGAACCCTGAGGTGTCTCTGTTCTACAACACTACCCAAGAGTTGACTGTTCTACAACACTACCCAAGTGCGAGGTCTTGCACTTTGGCAAAAAGAATAAAAGCATAGACTACTTCCTAAATGGTGAGAAAATTAGTAAAGCCAAAGTACAAAGGGATCTGGGAGTGCTAGTCGAGGATTCTCTAAAGGTAAACATGCAGGTTGAGTCTGTGAATAAGAAAACTGAATGCAATGTTGTCACTTATCTCAAGAGGGTTGGAATATAAAAGCAGAGATGTGCCACTGAGACTTTATAAAGCTCTGGTTAGGCCCCATTTGGAGTACTGTGTCCAGTTTTGGTCCCCACACCTCAGGAAGGACATACTGGCACTGGAACGTGTCCAGCAGAGATTCACACGGATGATCCCTGGAATGGTAGGTCTAACATATGAGGAATGGCTGAGGATCCTGGGATTGTATTTATTGGAGTTTAGAAGATTAAGGGGAGACTTAATAGAGACGTACAAGATAATACATGGCTTGGAAAGGATGGACACTAGGAAATTGTTTCCATTAGGCGAGGAGACTAGGACCAGTGGACACAGCCTTAGAATTAGCGGGGGTCAATTCAGAACAGAAATGCGGAGACAGTTCTTCAGCCAGAGGGTGGTGGGCCTGTGGAATTCATTGTCGCAGAGTGCAGTGGAGGCCGTGATGCTAAATGTCTTCAAGGCAGCGATTGATAGATTCTTGATGTCACAAGGAATTAAGGGCTACGGGGAGAATGCGGGTAAGTGGAGTTGAAATGCCCATCAGCCATGATTGAATGGCGGAGTGGACTCAATGGGCCGAATGGCCTTACTTCCACTCCTATGTCTTATGGTCTTAATTGTATAAGTCTTGCCTTTGTTTGTTTTACAAAAATGCAGTACCTCATATTTTTGCAAATTAAACTCCATGTGCCACCCCTCAGCCCATTGACCCAATTGATCAAGATTCCTTTGTAATCTTAGATAATCTTCACTGTCTACAACACCATCAATCTTGGTGACATCCACAAACTTACTAAACATGATTTCCATATTTTTATATAAATCACAAACAAAGTTCAACAAGGTTCCCCATGGGAGACTGATTAGCAAGGTTAGATTTCATGGAATACAGGGAGAACTAGCCATCTGGATACAGAACTAGCTCAAAGGTAGAAGACAGAGGGTGGTGCTGGAGGGTTGTTTTTCTGACATGAGGCCTGTGACCAGTGGAGTGTCCCAAGGATTAGTGCTGGGCCATCTACTTTTTGTCATTTACATAAATGATTTGGATGCGAGCATAAGAGATACAGTTAGTAAGTTTGTAGATGACACCAAAATTGGAGGTGTAGTGGACAGGGAAGAGGGTTACCTCCGATTACAACAGGATCTGGACCAGATGGGCCAGTGGGCTGAGAAGTGGCAGATGGAGTTTAATTAAGCTAAATATGAGGTGCTGCATTTTGGGAAAGCAAATCTTAGCAGGACTTATACATTTAATGGTAAGGTTAATGGGAGTGTTGCTGAACAAAAAGACCTTGGAGTGCAGGTTCATAGCTCCTTGAAAGTGGGGTCACAGGTGGATAGGATAGTGAAGGAGGTGTTTGATATGCTTTCCTTTATTGGTCAGAGAATTGAGTACAGGAGTTGGGAGGTCATGTTGTGGCTGTACAGGACATTGGTTAAGCCACTGTTGGAATATTGCGTGCAATTCTGGTCTCCTTCCTATCGGAAAGATGTTGTGAAACTTGAAAGGGTTCAGAAAAGATTTACAAGGATGTTGCCAGGGTTGGAGGATCTGAGCTACAGGGAGAGGCTGAACAGGCTGGGACTGTTCTCCCTGGAGTGTCGGAGGCTGAAGGGTGACCTTATAGAGATTTACAAAATTGAGTGGCATGGAAAGGGCAAAGTCTTTTCCCTGGGGTCGGGGAGTCCAGAACTAGAGGGCATAGATTTAGGGTGAGAGGGGAAAGATGTAAAAGAGACCTAAGGGGCAACTTTTTCACGCAGAGGGTGGTATGTGTATGGAATGAGCTGCCAGAAGATGTGGTGGAGGCTGGTATAATTGCAACATTTAAGAGGCATTTGGATGGGTATATGAATAGGTAGGGTGTGGAAAGATATGGGCTGGGTGCTGGCAGGTGGGACTAATTGGGTTGGGATATCTGGTCGGCATGGGCGGTTGGACCAAAGGGTCTGTTTCCATGCTGTACATCTCTGACTTTATGACTCTAAACGTGGACAGAGTGCCAATTCCTGTGGGGTACCATGGTCATAGGTCGCCAATCTGAAAAACAACCCTCCACAATCACACTGTCACTTTCCGTTAGCCAATTTTGTATCCAACTGCCAAGCTCACCCTGAATCCCAACTTTACTAATTAGTCTGCCATGCAGAACCTTGTCGAAGGCTTTATTAGCTATTTAAACCTTTCCCAGAATCCCAGAAGTATTTTTTTTTTGGTAAGGTTCCCCAGGGTGTGCTGATGAAGAAGGTTAAGTTGCATGGGGTCCAGGGTGTTCTAGCTAGATGGATAGAGAACTGATTGGGCAACAGGAGACAGTAGTAGTGGAAGGGAGCTTCTCAAAATGGAGACCTGTGATCAGTGGTGTCCCACAGGAATATGTGCTGGGACAGCTATTGTTTGTAATATAAATAAATGATTTGGAGGAATGTGTAGGTTGTCTCATTAGCAAGTTTTGCAGATGACACGGTTGGCGGAGTAGCAGTTAGTGAAGGGGACTGTCGCAGAATATAGATAGATTGGAGAGTTGGACATTGAAATGGCAGATGGTGTTCAATCCAGACAAATGCGAGGTGATGCATTTTGGAAGATGCAATGCCAAAGTCAATGGAAAAGTCTTGGGGAAAATTGATGTACAGAGAGATTTGAGTGTCCAGGGCCATTGTTTCCTGAAGGTAGCAGCGCTGGTCAGTAGAGTAGTCAAGAAGGCATACGGCACGCTTTCCTTTAATTGGATGGGTTATTGAGTACAAAAGTTGGCAGGTCATCTTACAATTGTATAAGACTTTGGTTCGGCTATATTTGGAATACTGTGTACAGTTCTGGTTGCCGTGACACTACCAAAAGGATGTGGATGATTTGGAGAGGATACGGAGGAGGTTCACCATGATGTTGCCTGGTGTGGAAGGTGCTAACTATGAGGAAAGGTTGAGTAGATTTAGGATTATTTTCATTGGAAATGAGGAGGTTGAGGGGGAAACCTGATTGAGGCTTCCAAATTCGTGAGGTGTAGACAGGGTGGATAGCAAGAAACTTTTTCCCAGAGTGGAGGACTTAATTACTAGGCTAGGGGTCACTAGTTCAAAGTGAGAGGGGAAAAGTTTAAGGGAGATATATGCAGAATGTTCTTTACGTGGAGGGTGGTGGGTGCCTGGAAATCACCGCCTGGAGGTGGTTGGGGTGGGAATGATAGCATCATTTAAAATGTATCTAGACCGATACATGAATTGGCACAGAACAAAAGGATACAGATTCTTAGAAGACAGACGGCAGATTTAGATAGAGGATCTGGATCTGCACAGGCTTGGAGGGCCGAAGGATCTGTTCCTGCACTGTAATGTTCTTTGTATTTTGGTACAGCTCCTGGCCATTTGGCCCATCGTGTCTATGTCAGCTGTCTGAGCATAATCACTCAGAGCCATTGGCTCCATAACCATGCACATTATTTCTATTTCAGTAATCATCTTATACACAGTTGAATGCTTCAATTGAACCTGTCTCCACCACACTTCCAGGTGGTGCATTTCAAGCCTGAACTAGTCTGTGTAAAAGTTTTGTCCCACATTGCATTTACTCATTTAGCAAGTCATTTGGAATCATCATCTCAACTAAGTTGACAGGTTTGACTAGATTTCGTAAGTTTGAAAGAATGGAAAGAGTTGGGTCAACAACACTTAGCTGATATTTTAATAAAATACACCTGTTTGGCGAGACCATTTTATTTTGCAACTTGGATATTCTGCTGTCTAAAGGAATAGATAGATAAACAGCAATCTTTGTTTTAATTGGCACCTTATGCACTGGCACTGTTTATAAACTGGCAAAGATTGTAAAGTTTACTGTATTATTCTGTCCATTTCTGATAGTGTTTTAATTTGTTTGTCATTGTAAATATACTTCACTGGAATGGCTGTATAAAATATTAATTTGATTCAATTTCGAGTCTACTTCTCAAATACTGTAATCTAACGCAATGTCTGAGTAGTCAGTTGAGGGTATGAGTGAGAAGGCTGTCTGCTGTTAAGTTTTATTTAAAACAAAGTTGCATAATTATTTATGCTATGAATCAAGGATAAAATTGATGTGTATATCTTGTGCATTATATTGATTATGTGGAATATTAGATCAGTCAACGCACTCCTGGCCCCAAAGGTGCCAGTTAATAAAACGGTTGCTGTAGTTGATTCTATTTTCCAGCCTTAACACACTTCTGCTGAACTCATTAATCAGAAAAGTATGGTGTTTAAGTCTGAGCGGTTTTTTTGTTGGTCACTTGGTATTTTGAAGACAGCTTCTGACAGTGCGCTCGATGTATCTTTATTCTCTAGTCTGAGAACCCAGAGACTGCTGAAAAGAAGCGTCAGAATTACCTGGCCTACCGTAGCTTCCTGAACCGTGATGGTCCTCGAGCTCTGGGGTCTAAAGAAATCCCTCAGGTATGTTGGTTGAAAAGATGCAGAAGCAAATGAACCAAAGATGGTTTGTATTTGTAAGAGTTCATTTTTGTAACTTCAATAGAAATTAATGTGTTTGGAAGCCAGCACATGCTGTTGTGTTCTTTTATGATCAGTGATATTGTCATTGTACCAGTATCTGAAAGTTGTTAGAGCGCTGACGTGCTGTGTCTGCACCAGCTCTCCAAATAAGCATTTCACTTTGTGCTATTCTTCCTGATGACTTCCCATAAGTCTGTGCATTCTTAATTTGTAGATATTAAATTATGTATGAACTTAAAAAGTTATTTAAAACCATGCCAATGCAATTAATTTTATGGCTTATACATATACAATTAACCAAGGTAGTAGGTTACTTTTCAATGTGAAACAAGATCTTTTTCATTCATGTGATGTGGGCGTTGCAGGCTGGGCCAGCATTTATTGCTAACCCTTAGTTGCCTTTAAGGTGGTGGTGTGCTGCCTTCTTGACTACCCATTGCAGGCCATTTTGTGTAGCTACACTCTTGGTGCTGTTGGGAGGGGATTTCAGGATTTTATCCGATGACACAGAAGGAATGGCATTATTTTTCCATGTCAGGATGCTCAGTGACATACAAGAGAACTTGCAAGTGATGCTGTTGCCATGTAGCAACTGCCGTGTCCTTTTGGATGGTAGTCATTACGGATTTGGAAGGTACTGTCAAGGAAACAGAAATGAATTTCTTCAGTGCATCTTGTACGTAGTGGCAGCAGAGTGTACTGAGTATTTGTGGTGAAGGGAATGGATACTTTTGGATGTGGTGCCAATAAAGTGAGCTGTTTTGTACTGCATAGTGTCAAACCTCCTGAGTGTTGTTGGAGCTGCGCTCATCCAAACAAGTGGGGAGCATTCAATTGCATTTTTTGCATGTGCCTTTGGTGAGTCAGTAGCAGAGTTATTTTCTTCAGGATTCCTAACCTTTAACTTGTCCTTACAGCGTCAGTATTTATATCGTTGGTCCAGTTCAATTTATGTTCAGTGGTAACCCCAAGATGTTGATGGTGTAGGATTTAGCTATAGTAATGCCATTGATGTCAAAGGGTAATGGTCAGGTTCTCTCTCGTTGAAAATGGGCACTGCCTGGGACTTCTGTGGCACAAATGTCACTTCTGAAATTCAACTCTTGTGCATTTTTAAACCAGAGCAGAAAGTTGCTGGCTCAGCTTGAGTGAGTCCCTAATCTTGAGTGAGTCCCTAATCTTGAGTGAGTCCCTAATCTTGAGTGAGTCCCTAATCTTGAGTGAGTCCCTAATCTTGAGTGAGTCCCTAATCTTGAGTGAGTCCCTAATCTTGAGTGAGTCCCTAATCTTGAGTGAGTCCCTAATCTTGAGTGAGTCCCTAATCTTGAGTGAGTCCCTAATCTTGAGTGAGTCCCTAATCTTGAGTGAGTCCCTAATCTTGAGTGAGTCCCTAATCTTGAGTGAGTCCCTAATCTTGAGTGAGTCCCTAATCTTGAGTGAATCCCATATGTTATGCATGATTTTTTTTAAAAAAAGCACTAAAAAGGTCTCTAGGATAACCTGAAGAGGTCTAGAAAGAGACTTTAAATTGAAGGTGTTTATTGATCTGATGGGCATGATGGACGTTGTACAATACAAGAAGACATAAGATTTTTAAATATGGAAGTAGATATTAGTGGAAAATGTACATATTAACTTACTTTGAATTAAGAGAGATGACACTTAGAGGTTCATTTATTTAAATCTTTAATGAAGTGCTTCACAAAAAAAAGCCCTATATGTGCAAGTTGTTGGTTAAGATTAGATTTAACCTTCCTTCAGGAAGGATGTCAAATGTCTAAAAGGCAGTTTGAGAACTAAGGTTGTATTGTTTATTCATTCATGAAATAAAGATATCGCTGGCTAGGTGAGCAATTATTGTCCATCCCTAACTGCCCAGAGGGTAGCTAAGATGCAAACACATTGCTGTCAGTCTAGAGCCATGTGTAGGCCAAAGCGAATAAAGATGGCAGTTTCCTTCCCTAAAGGACATTGGTGAACTAGTTGAGGTTTTCCTGACAATTAACAATGGAAACATGGTCATCATCTTAATTCCAGTTATTTATTGAATTCCAATTCCGCTGTCTGCCGTGGCAAGGTTTGAACCTGGGTCTCTGGACTGTCCAGTGATAATTCCACCAGTGCCTCCCTCTGCTATTATTGGTATTAATGGTATTTTAGAAAATGTTTCATAACATATTTGGGGAATTTCTGTTGCTAAAACATATTTCCAAAGCATTTCATCTTGCACTCTGTGATAATTGCAAGAATCCAAATTACAAGTGATCGCTATAATTTATATTAAAAGATGAAAAGGTACTGACTGGTTAGGAAGTTGACATCAATTGGCTAAAGATTTTCCATGAAGAAAACAATAAATAACTATAGGCTTCCCAAGATCCTGGGCAATTTAAAAGAAAAAGCAAGTGTTTTGAATCTGTTTCTTTTGCTCACAGCTAGTGAGTATTCGTGTTTGAATGGATGTCAAATTAGACAACTTATGACATCTGATGTGTTTTTGTTGTTGGGTAGTGTACAACCCTGAGTGCCTAACACCTATCCTAACATTTGACTGAATATTTTCTGTCAAGTTCATAAAGTGGCTCAGTTATTCCTGATAGAGGTGACATGCAATCATAGGCAGAGAATCAATCTTTGCCAACAGAATACACATGAGCTGTGTGCTGTTTTAAATTACTTAGGAAAGACATGGCATATGGTTTAAAAAAACCTGGATGCTGAAAATCAGAAAGAAAAACAGAAACTGCTGGAAAAATTCAGCAGGTCTAATGTGACAGCTGGGCTCAAAACATTGCCTCTCTTTCTTTCTAAGATGCTACCAGACCTGCTGAATTTTTCCAACAGTTTCTGTTTTTACTTGTGTGTGGAATATGGCTCGGTTGATTTATTAAGCACCTTCCAATTTTTACAAAGAGAGGGCTTTTCTACTTTGTAGGATTTGCAAACTGGAAATATTTGCTTAGCCTCTGAGGTGCTGTAAGCTATTGGTTTTCATCCTATCCTGTAGTTGCATCTGTGAGATTAATTCAAGGGAATCTACTTTGTTTTCCTCTTTGCTATTTAATTTCAAGATGTCTTTGGGTGCGTACAAGCTGAAAACTGAATTCTTTGTACTTCCATTTTGAGCTGAAGATTACAGTCAAGCTGGGGAATTGGCATCACTGAGGAAGGGAAGGGAATAAAGGATGTCTACTTTTGCACCTCTGCATTTGTCATTCATTTCCAGTCACTGATCAATAGCTGGTAGTCAGCATTTGTGTTAAATTTTGGTGATTATGACTTATAAGGATACTTGCAGGAAAGTTTACTTAAAGGAAAAAGGAGCAGTATGCTTTGATGTAGTAATTACATTGAATGTTTCAATGTGTTTGTTGTAGTGCTACACTTTTGAGTGTACTACTTGAGCTTCATTGTTCTTGAAATCCAATACTGTTAACCTTCTGAAACTTGTGCATTCAGGGTTCTTCATAGCCTTTCTGCAGAGATTCAAGTGGAGCATTACCATTTGAGTGGTCTCTTTCTGTGTTGTGTATTTGATCCAATAATCCTTGGTGTTTTCATAATGCCAGACGAGAACAATTGCATCTGTTCTTCAATAGATCAAAAATGTCTTGTTTCTTTACATTCTTTAAAGAGTTTGCATTGTCACCTCTCTCAAATCAAAACTAATCTGTAGCAATTCTTATCGTTTTGGTTATTCCCTAGTTTTTAGTCATACACTGACTTAGTGTCTCTACTATGCTCAATTGGGGCTCTGTTTCTTTCCTGTCATCACCACTGAGTTTTCTGTGCTAAGGACCATTCCATCTATTGCTCATGTACATGGCTAGGGTTTGTTTATACTGTACCTGTATTCCTGGACAGTGTAGAAGATGAAACTTGTCACCTGAACATTTATTACACCTGAAGCTGTCCTTCACACTCTGCCTTCTCAGATATCAAAAATACCTTGTGCAAAGAGTCTTTCTCTTCTGATTACAATTATTGTTCAATTTCTTATCATTAAGGGAGCTGAGAACTGCTTGGAAGGACTTTCGTTCGTTATTACAGGAGTCCTGGAGTCCATGGAACGTGATGATGCTAAATCTTTAATCGAACGTTATGGAGGGAAGCTGACAGGAAATATTAGCAAGAAAACCAATTACTTGGTAACTGGTCGAGAAGGTGGACGAGCAAAACTGGACAAGGTCAGTGTAATGTGCTGAGCACTGTTCACTCCAGTCTTAAAGTGAGGCACAACTGATGCAATCTGTTCTCAGTGCTGATGATTCTGTGGCATTAGCAGTGGCCTTTGTGATACCGCAATTATGAAACTAATATATTCTAATGAGATAATAGCAGATGTTAGCAACATCTTCAAAATTTCTGTTCTTTGCTTTATTGATCTTTCTGGAAAGTGTATTCATTGAATTTTAATTTTTTTAGGCTGAGAGTCTTGGAACAAAGCAAATTGATGAAGATGGACTGCTAGATCTAATTCGTAGATTGCCAGGAAAGAGATCCAAGTATGAGATTGCAGCTGAAAATGAGGTCAGTTTATAAAGTCCTTAGATTTCTTTAAGTCAAGTCAGAGGAGCAATCACACTGCTAACATTTGGGAGGAATTTTCGATTAAAAACCACCTAGATCCAAGAATCATAATATGTCCTTTGTCAATGGTCTGGGAAACTCCCAAATAACCTTTCCTTTTCACATCCTGTAGGGCCATCTATTCATGTCTGAAGACGTGGCCCAGGAAAGTGACTCTGGCTTTTGTGAACTCATTCTTAGGCAGGTTTATCACCAAGCCACCACCTGAAATCAACTAAACAATTCCAATAGCTCCTCCATGTGTGACTAAAAATTACCAGATCATCTGTGTACACCACACAATTGGGTAATCCTGAAATAACCTTTATTGGTTAGTCTTTGGAATGTGGCTGGAGCAGTTTTTGTCAAATGGCATAACTTTAAACAGGTGCAGTCTATTTGGTGTCACAAAAGCCAAAATTATCTTTGCTGTTTTGAATAAAGGTACCTGTCAGTACCCTCTGAGTAAGTCCTACTTAGAAATATAAGTTACTTTCCCCCCTTCTCAGTATAGTCTTCAAATGTGGATAGGATATGAGTCTCATTTTGTAATGTCGTTGACTTTGTGAAAGTAATTGGGTACCATCTGAACGTGCTTTCAATCTGTTTTTTTTTGAACCTGTGCTAACTTCAGAGGATTAAGACTATAGGATGTTGCTTAATTGAATCTATTGTGTTTTCTATATCTATATCATGCGTAATTAGCTTTGTACTTCCCAGCTTATTCCCACATATCTCCACGTGATTGTAATAACTCTTTCAGGTCATTTCAATTTTCCTCTGGAAGGTAACTCAGTAATTTATCCCAATTTTTGAGAACTTCCTCATTGTCCAATTGAATTTGAGGAACGCTCAATCCAATTCAGAATCATCTGAACTTGATTCTTCATTCTATTTTAACTAGTAACTCATTCTCCTTTTGCTTTCCTTTCCTATCAAAATACCTTTTGAGTGTATTCACATGATAGTGAGTCTTCCTATCTGGCATTCTTATGAAATAATTCACCTCACTCAATTTCCTTTTGACAAGGCTTAGTAAACCTTGCCTTTAAGGGTTAGCCTACCACTGTCAACATCCCGGGGAATACCATTGACCAGAAACTCAGCTGGATTAACCTCGTAAATACAGTGGCTACAAGAGCAGGTCAGAAGTTAGGAATATTCTGGTGAGTAACTCACCACCTAATTCAAGTCTGTCTGCCATCTGCTAGGCACAAGTCAGACAAGTGATGGAATACTCTCCACTTGTCTGGATCGGTGGAGCTCCAACAACACTCTTGAAGCTTGACACCATTAAGGAAAAAGCAGCATGCTTGATTGACACCACATCCACTCCCTCCACCACCAACAATCTGTAGCAGAGTGTGGTATCTACAAGATGCACTGCAAAAATTCACCAAAGATCCTCAGACAGCATCTTCCAAACCCATAACCACTTCCATCTGGAAGGACAAGGGCAACAGATATATGGGAACACCACCACCTTCAATTCCTCTCCAAGCCACTCACTGTCCTGACTTGGAAATATATTGCTGTTCCTTTACTGTTGCTGGGTCAGTATACTGGAATTCCCCTCCTAATGTCATTGTGGGTCAACCCTGAGCAGGTGGACTGCAGCGATTCAAGAAGGCAGCTCACCATCACCTCCTCAAGGGCACCTTGGCAAGGGCAATAAATGCTGGTCAGCCAGCAATGCCCAAATCCAACAAATGAATATATTTTAAAAAACACTAACACTTTACCTCCACCAGCCAAATTGCGAATTTTTGATCTTGTTTCCTTCTTGCCTAGTGTAGGTCGGCACAGTGGCTCAGTGGTTAGCACTGCTGCCTCACAGCACCAGAGACCCAGGTTCGATTCCAGCCTTGAAGTTTGCACATTCTCCCCGTGTCTGTGTGGGTTTCCTCTGGGTGTTCCGGTTTCCCCCCTCAGTCCAAAATCGTGCAGGCCACATGAATTGGCCATGCTAAATTACCCATCGTGTTAGGTGCACTAGTCAGAGGGAAATGGGTCTGGGTGACTTACTCTTCAGAGAGTCTGTGTGGACTTGTTGGGCCGAAGGGCTTGCTTCCACGCTGTAGGAAATCTAATCTAATCTGTCTCATCACATGCTGTGCTACCTTTAAATGCTGTCTAGTCAACTCACCCACTCTATTTAACCTTTCCCAAAATTTGACACACAGTCCAACTATGTGGTCTCTGAACTCTGACTTATCAATTTCCTCTGAATTAATTTCAGTGATCCTCTCACCTCATGCTCAAAAATACATTGCAAAAAGTACAAATGGAATTCCTTTATCCCAATTTTCTGGATTCTCTTGACTACACGTCCTTAATGAGCTCTTTAAAGTTTGGTGCCTCTGTTCCACTGCTTGCTGCAATTCTACATGGTGGATTTGAATTGTTTTATTCCTAAACTATCCATAACTTCCTTGAATAACTTTGTAAAATATGGCCCTTGATCTGATTGTACTTCTGTGGGTAATCTGTATCTAGTGAAAAATTTGAGTAGTTTCTTTTTCAATCCTTTTAACTGTGATACTGCTTAAAATTGCCTTTGGAAATCTAATAGGCACATCTATTATGGTCAACAAGTAATGATTCCCACTTTTTGTTTTGGGTAGGGATCCTCCACAATCCATTAAGATTCTTGTACAGGTTCTCAATAATGGGAATGGGTATTCAGGGGACTGGTGTTATAATTGCCTGAGGTTTTCCTATTACCTGACACATTTGACATGTCTGGCAAAAGTTGGCTGCATCCTTATGCAGTCCGGGCCAAAAAAAATGCTTTTGTATTTTGGTTTATGTTTTCCTTACTCCCAAATGGCCAACTACTGATAATTCATATGCTACCACAAAAACCACCTTTCTATAACCCATTGGTCATACAACTTGATGACCTGCCCATTTTTCATTCACCTGAATATGTAATGGTCTCCATTCCCTCATCAAGACTTTGGTTTTAAGGTAATAACATTCTTGGGATCCACTTGGATTCTTCTGTATATGCTTTTGACAGTTTTTCAACTTTCTATCGTAATTCAGCTAATTTCTCTGAAATAAAAATGTCCACTTTGTCCTCCATCTGTTCTTATTTTTTCTTGACCATTTAATCCAAACCTTGTTTCTGATAATTGAACTTCAACTTTCTTATCTTTACTCATCGATTTCTGCTGCGTCAATCTGTAGCTTTGTAACCACACAGTCAAGAAAAATCACAGGATATACTTCCTGTAATACCTCAGTTGTCTGATTTTCCACTGGCTTTTCAACTACAGTAGGCATCACTCCCACCTATAATCCATTTATCATATATACTCGTATATAGGCCGATCTCATGTATAAGCCAACTGCTTGCTTTGGCCAAAAAAATCTTGTGTTTTCCATATATCTCATGTATAAGTCAACCCTAGTTCTTCACAGTTACAGATCGACATTTATGAGTCAGTGTGCCTGCCTGTTGCGCTCTGCTCTAGCTTTCCAATCTGCTGGCCGTACTGCTCCGTTGCGCGTCTTCCAGTTCACTTGGCGTCATGCTCTGCTGCAGGTTTTCAGAATTACTGTAATTGTATGACAGTACAGGGCAACCGTCATATCCGTGGTGTTAGTTTCCATGGTTTCAGTTACCTGTGGCTTACCGTGGCGTGAACATATTACAGGGAACATTCCAGAACCAGGGACCGGGGGCTGCCGGAAAGGTAAGTCTCCCATTTAAATGAGTTTGCACCTATCCGTGGTTTAGGGCTTCTGCGGTACGTCTTGGAACGTACACCTGTGTGTGTGTGTGTGGGGGAACTACTGTACCATTCTACTGTAACAGGCAGAATGGAGACAGTTATTTTGTAGATAAATGTTCAATAATTGCCATAATTTTTTCTTTTGTTTGTGTAGAGGCCTGACTCTTGTCCATTTTTTTTGACTCATACTACGCATGAATTGCATCCCCTCGAAAACAATACCTCATGTATTAGTTGACCTCCTAATTTCAGCTTAAAAAGTCTTTAAAATTCAGCCAATACAAGAGTATATATGGTATGTTATTACCAAGGATAAATGTGTGTTTGGAACAGAGAATTTTCCTAACACTTCACTTTTCACCAGACTCTCCAACCTCATCTAAAATAATGGAATTCCACATATTGCAGCCTTTTCTGGCGATACCTGTTCTGAATTGAATATCTCCTTATCTCTCACTATCAAAGATTGACTTGCTCCCATATCTCTCAAAATTTTAATTTCTTTACTTCTAGAACACCTGAGTAAACCTTATCTGCACAGGTAAATTCTTTAAAGAGATCAGGTACTCTCTTATTAACTAACCCTTGATCAGGTGGAGATGCTTTTGCAACTTTTTAGCTTGTACTGGGTCTCTTTAATCACTTCAACAAAACTCATTGGCTTATCTTGTTTTTTCACATTCGTCATCCCAGTGCTTTTTCTAAACCATCAACTTGGTGACTTCATGTGGCTTGTTTTATTGCAGTGAAAATATCTGAGCTTTTTTACTTCCCCCTCGTGGGTTTCCTTTTTACCATGTGGTAAAAACTATCTTTGCTATCTACTATCTTCAATGAGATCTCCTTTCCCCTTACCACCTGAGGATTTCTCCTTTCCCTAATTTTTATTCCTCAAAGATTGAAATTGATGTCAGAAGCCAAACTTTGATTTACAAGCCATCTCAATCACCAGTTTCTGCTGCTAATCTTGCAGTATTAACTCTGTGCTTTTCCAAATGATTCATTTCAGGAAGTAAATTTTTGAACTCTTCTAAAACAATCATCTCTCTAAGAGCGTCTGTTTGATCTATTTTCATTATATTCCCCCGATATCTCCTCCTGACAGTGTTGCAAATACCTCACTAGGTCTACTGCAACTTTGTTTGGATCAACAATACCCACAAGGTTATCAGCCATTTTATTTGATTAGCCACTTTTTCAAATATAATGAAAAAAGCTTCGTTTTTTTTTGTCAAACTTGGGCAATGTTTGGAAATGTTTAAACAGATCCATACTAGGCCTCCCCCTAACTGTCCTCATCACTACTCCTTTTCACCTCTACCTCTGCCATTTTAAGTTGAATTTGAGTTTTCAGTTCCACTCTTGCCACTGCCTCTAATTCAAGCTGTTTCATTTACAGTGGAAGTTTAGCCATTTCCAAAGATTCAGAGTACGTTTCTGGCATTCTTAAACGTCGGGCTATTGCTGCAATTACCTCCCGTTTTCACACTGACAAAGACAACCCCAACTCCAGTTTGTCTGCCAATTCCAAAAGCTTTGCCTTGCTCACTTTCTGTAAAACCCCTGAAATGACTTCTTCCACCCCCAGCAAATTCTTATTGACAGAGAGAGAGCTATTACTATGCAAGGCACACCCTATTTAAACCAACTGAATGCACCATCTGAAAAGAGAACACCAACACTCACTACCCACTATCTTTTGAGTACAATAATGCTAAACCCAACCTGGGATTAGAGATTTTGATCCTGGATGAACCTCAGTTTGTTATGGACCAGACGAGACCAAATCCCCATAAAATATATTTAGAAGATAGTCTATATCCCAACTTTCTTAGTTTTAAAGGCAGTTGTAAGACATTGTAATCCAGATACAATTTGATTGGTCAAACTACCAGGCTTGAAGCAAAACACACTTTACTTTTACACAACAGTTAAATACAAAGCAACTAAAGAAGCATTGGAATCAATTAACTCTATTGGAAAACTCAACAGAAAAGTAGATTATTTAATTACTAAACTGTAACTTTTCTAATATAGTAACATTCCATAAACACAGTCAGCAAAGACAAATTCAGTAAAGTAGATTGTCTCACATGTAATGCCAACAGCAGGAAGAAAGCTCAAGCTTTCAGCCGAACAGAGAGGAATAACAGCTTTCACCTCTAGCTTCACGATCCAGCAACTGCTGAAAGTTAAATTAAAATCCTGGTTCTGTGGGAACTTGACCCCACCCCTACGTACTGCTCCTATTGTTCCAACTTAAAAAAATCTCAAGGCCTCACGAGCTGCTTACTTTATTGACTTGGAAGAGACCACTTGGCACCTCGGTCTCAGCCTCTCTTCATTTTAATAAAAAAGCAGGACAAAATACACTTCTTAAAGCCATTGTATCATCACAACTGGGGCTAAGTGGATTCCAGACAAGATCTGATGTTGTTAGATCTTATCTACTTTTACTCCAACCTACCCTAATGTCATCAGTTGTTTCATCCCTGCACATGATGGGCTGTATTTTGTGGGAGGACTCATGGCAAACTGGCAGTGTTTGCTATTATTACTTCTCTGAAAATGATCATAACTTTGAGGTGTCATGTATGTGCAATTTGAAATCTTGAAGTTGCAATCTGACACAAGCTGTGCTGTGGTTCCTCTTCAGAGTTGACAATTGCAGCAATTTGACTTGTAAGTGCCTCATTGAATTCTTTGTTTAACTCCTCCTGAGCAAGTCATAAAGTTACTGATGGTTGCTGAATATGTTTCACTGAAATTATTGTTGAGACTCATTTTAGTGTTGTAGGTATCAGTTCAATCCTTTAAATTGAGAGACTCTGACAAGAATGTTTACTGGTTTAGTTATCATTTTTAACAATAAATTTCAGGCAACCAAATTGAGTGACTCATGCTTTTAGTACTGCACATTAACTACTTAAGTGAAGTAAATACTCGTGCATATTCAAATCAATTAGGCAGCTCACCCATAAAATTTCAGAATGTGTTTGATAGTGTTTACAGATGACTTAATCATTGTAGGATCATCTTTCCCATTTTTAGCAAGATTAATTTAATTTAAACTGCTTTGTTTACTTAATGCAGAGAAATTTTATTCTTGTTTTTTAAAATTGCAGGTGAAGAAATCAAATAATGTAAGAGAGGGTGGCAGGATCATGCAGAAAGGCGAACACCATAGCAAGACGATTTCACCGATATCGAAGAAACAGTGTGAAGATAACAAGAGCAGTCCGTCAACACCTGAAAACGGCGAGTCTTCAAGATGTGCAAAGAGGAGTATTTTGTTCAAAGCAGATCCTTTCAGCAATCAACCTGAAGTGAAGTGTGAACCTCAGTTGCAGACTTCAATGAAGGAAGAGCAGAGTTTGCTCTGGGTGGATAAATACAAACCTGCAGCGCTGAAGAATATAATAGGACAGCAAGGGGAACAGAGCTGTGCAAATAAACTAGTTCGTTGGTTGAAACAATGGCATGTGAACAACTCTGGCAACCCCACAGGTGAGAATGATACAAATATTTATTTTTAACTTGATGCAGTGTCTGTTGAATCAGAAGTGGCTGATAGTCAGATTTTATTTCTTTATGTATGATTGCGTCAAAGCACTATCTAGGTCTGTCCTTTCAGAATTGCAGCCATCCTTCTTCCTTTTGTAACTTGGACTATCCAATTCTTTCCAGAGTCACTTAGAAGTCTCTAGTTCTGAGGAAGAGTTAGTGGACCTGAGATGTTAACTCTAATTCCTCTTCCCAGGTGTTGCTAGACCTGCTGAGCTTCTCCATCAATTTCTGTTTTTGTCACTGAGCTGTTTGATACGGAAGGGTGATATGTTTTCTTTGATAGTCATGAAGGAATATACCAGTGTATTGTATCTGTGCAAACAGACTTCTGCAGAGTTAATACTCTCGTATCATGAGGTCATGAGCATGTGCACAACAACTTGCATTTATATGGAAGCATAAGCAAAGTGAGTTATTCTAAGGCTTCATTCATGGAAGCGGGTTTGTAATAAATGAAAATTTGACTAGCCCAGCTGCATAAGTTTTAGTAACATGACCAAAGCTTATTCGTAGAATTTAGTTTTGAAAGTTCCTTTTAAAGGAGAAGGCAACAGTTTAGAATCGGGCACAGCTGCTACTGGAGAAGTGAGGGAAATTGGGAATATGTAAAAGGTGGTAATTAGAGGAATGCAAAAATCTTAGGATTGTAGGAGAACGTTGGAAAAGTACAACCAAGTACTGCTGTCAGCAAGTTCCTACTTTTCTACTAATGTTACTTGCATGTCCTAACTTAGCCTGTGTGCTTCGCTAGTGTTCTCTCCTGAATCTTGGAGGGAATATATTTGTGCTGACTCTTGGAGGTGGGGAGAGACGTAAGTGAGCATTGATTGGGACTACCATTGTGTTAAAGGTTTGGATGGTGAAGAATTTGTCAAATGTGTTCATGAAAATTTTCTTCAATGTGTAGGTGCTCATACTAGAGAAGGAGCGAAACTAGACCTCCTTTTGGGTAATAAGGCAAGGCAGGTGACTGAAGTAAAAAGTGGGGGAACACTTTGGGTCCAGCTATCATAATTCTATTAGTTTCAAAATGGTTATGTGAAAGGATAAGCATCCTCTAGAAGTTAAAGTTTCTAATTGGAGTAAGGCAAATTTTAATGGTATGCTGCACAAACTTTTAAAAGTTGATTGGAGTAGACTGTTCTCGGGTAAAAGAATGTCTGACAAGTGGGAAGCTTTCAAGGATTGATGATGAGAGTTCAGAGGCATTACATTAAAGTTAGGCTGAAGGGTAAGGCTGCTAAGATTAAGGAACGATGGATAAGTAAAGATATTGAGGTTCTAGTCAAGAATAAACTAATCTTATTTTAGATGTCACTAACTTGGTTCAGTTGAATCTTTTAATCACTATAAAGAACATTCTGAGGAAGGGTCACTGGGCCTGAAACATTAACTCTGATTTCTCTTCACAGATGCTGCCAGACCTGCTGAGCTTTTCTATAAATTTGTGTTTTTGTTTCTGATTTACAGCATCCACAGTTCTTTCGGATTTTAGAGTGTAGGGGCATTCTTAAGAAAGAACTCAGGAAGGCAAAAGAGCGGATATGAGATAGGATTGGAAGATAAGATTAAGGATGTTCCAAAGTGATTCTACAAATAAATTAAGAGCAAGAGGGCAACTAGAGAAACGGTAGGGCCCCTTGATGGTCAAGGTCATCTTTGTGATGAACTCCAGGGCGATGGAAGAGATACTAAATGAATATTTTACATTTGTCTTACTGTGCAGAAAGAAATGGAGGCTAGACAATGCTGAGAAATATATTTTGATGTTTTATAAACAGTATTACAGAAGAGAATGTTTGAGAGAATATAAATCTCTGGGATCTGATCTAATATATCCCAGTTCATTGTGGGAAGTAAGGGAGGAAATTACAAGACTCCTTATAGAAATATTTGCATCATCCATAACTGTGGGGAGGTGCCTGATGAGTGGAAGGTGTTGTACATTTGTTTAAAAAAGGTGTAAGGAGAAACATGGGAACTATAGGCCTGTGAGTCTGACTTTGGTTGTGGGTAAACAGTTTGAAGTGATTTTAAAAGGTAGCATCTTTTGGTCATTATGGATAACCATCATGGTTTTGTGTGAGGAAAATTGTGTCACACAAACTTGATTTAATTTTGAGGAAGTTACCAAAAAGATTGAAGGCAAAGCAGTAGATGTTGTTTAGTAAAGCCTAAGATAAAGTTCTGCATGGTAGACTTTTTAATAAAGTTGAGTCATGTGGACTTCAAGGTTAGCTTTCCATTTGGATATATAATTGGTTTAATGGCAGGAGACAGTGAGGTGGTGGAGAGTTGTTTTTCAGGCTGGAAGCCCATCACACACTGTTCCACAGAGATCAATTCATGGTCCTGTCTAGTTTGTCATTTATATCAGTGATTTGAATGAGAATATAGAAGGCATGGTTAGTAAGTTTGCGATTGACATCAAAATTCATGGCATTGTAGACCATGGAGAAGAAGGATTTTTAAGAATATAAAGGGATCTTGATGAAATCGGTTAATAGGCTGAAAAATGGCAGATGGAGTTCAAATTGGATGAATGCGAGGGGTATTGCATTTTCGTGAAACAAATCAGGATAGGGCTAATACAATTAATGGTAGGGCCTTGAGTACTGTTACAGAACAGAGGGACCTAGGGGTTCAGGTACATAATTCCTTGAAGTTTGCGTCACATGTAGGGTGGTTAAAAAGGAGTTTAGCATGTTGCCTTCATTGCTCAGACCTTCAAACTCCAAGGGAAGTTGGATAGTCAAGTTGAGGTTGTACAGGACATTGATGAGGTCTCTTTTAGAATACTGTGTCCAGTTTTGATGTTCCAGTTATAGGAAGGATACTAATAAACTGGAAAGGGTTCAGAAGAGATTTACCAGGATGTTGCTGGATGTGGAAGGTCTGAGTTGTAAGGAGAGGCTGGATAGGCTGGAGCATTTTTTCACTGGAGCCTATGAGATTCAGAAGTAACCTTTATAGACATTTACAAAATAATAAGGTGTATAGATAGAGTTAATGGTAGTTGTCTTTTCCCTAGGATGAAGGATTTCAAAACAAGGGGGAACATTTTTAAGATGAGAGGAGAGAAATTTGAAAAAAACATGAGGCAAATTTTGTTTGGAGGGTGGTTTGTGTGTGGAATGAACCTCCAGAGGAAGTGTTTGGATGTGGATGCAGTTACAATGTTTAAAAGACATTTGAATAAGTACACAAATAGGAAATGTTTGGAGGGACCTGGGCCAAGTGAAGGCAGGTAGGACTAGTTTAGTTTGGGCCTGGTTGGACTGAAAGGTTTGTTTTGTGCTGTTTGACTCTGACACTGACAGGTGGTGATCATCTTCATATCCTGAGGCTGTGGATGGCTGTTTCTCAGTGATTTTCTGTATAGAAACAATAGTGTAACAAGTGTTATTCTTTTGTCAGTGACAAGCCCCTTGTGTGTGCTTTGATGCTGTAATGCCTACAAAATTTGCAAATGACTAAAACGTGCAGAGATTGCTTGAAAAACTCTGCTGGTTTGGCAGCATCTGTGGGGAGAGAAAAACACAATTAATGTTTGACTCTTCGTCAGAATGACTAGACTACATGAACATGTGAATGACTGGGAGTAAGAATAAACATCTGCATTGCATACCAGCCTGCACTGGGAGATCCTCAGCATCCTGAACCTCTTCATTTTGCTAACTAGGTTCCAGGCCCACCTTGTATTTGCTTCCCCAAATGACTTTTGTGCTTAATGCTAGAAACTTAATAGTTCAAATTTTGCTTCTCTTTTGTGTTGCTTTTTCAGGCACATTGAGCTAAACTGAAACTTTGGAGCTTTGAAGAGCATAGAGATAATTGGCCATCAAAATTTGAAATATGCCAAAGTTGGTCTGCATGTCACATGATGAAAAATAAATTAGTACATCAATGAATTCTCATTTAACTACATTATTTAAAGATTTCTTTCAGAATGTCAAGATGTGCCACTTACAAATATAGGCTAGGAGCAACTCACTGCTCCATCTAGAGGAACTATCAATTGTTGCACTTCCTCTCCATACGATCCACTGGGTTCTTCCAGTTTTCTCTGAATCCCTGCACTGCCTCAGCAATTAATTGCAAACAAATGAATGAAATTCTTGCAGCAAATGACAAGTTGACAACATCCAAGGTAGCCCCTAAAACAAACAGCAACTTTTTAAATTTACTGGCATACTGGATAGGTATTGGAAGCCTATGTTTCTTGGACAAATGCTAGTCCATAACTGTTTAGGTAGAAGTAGCTTGTTCTGACTGACAAAGTTACATGACCCAGATTGTTAGCAGACTCATCTGGTTGTTTGAAATAAAAATAAAATATGGTAGAAAAACTTAGCAGGCCTGGCAGTATCCATGCAGAGAGAAACAGGCTATGACTTTTAGGGTTCTGGTGAAAGTTTGTATGTGAGGAAACTGTGTATTCTCTCTCCGTAGATGCTGTCAGACCTGCTGAATATTTTCAGCATTTCTGGTTTTATTTGAGATGTTCAACATCCGTGGCAATTTGCTTTAGTGTTGTCTAGGTATTTATTTGGTTTTGATCTGATCTAGAAATGGAGACTTTGGTTTGTTTCAAGTCAACTTATCGTTTAATGTTTCAACACTTTGCTCTTCTTGGAGAACCTCCTCTTGTACCTGATTATTCTGTCAAGTTTTCTATTACGCAACCTTTCTGCCTTTACTTGATTGAAGAAAGCAGTTCACCTATTCTCTACTGACTTTAATAATCAACTATCCAAGTTTTTATAATTGAAAACTAAACTCAACTCCTGATGTCTTTTATTCTTCCTTATATTTTAAACACTCTTAAGGTCCTGTCACTTGTTGACAGTCCTTCTATTTTATCCAGTGATTTCTCATGAGTGCAACCGCTGTTTTTAACCACCTACTGATCTTCACACAATAGTTTGCTCCTTCAAATCAGAATTTTCTTTTTGGGCAAGAAACATTTGTGTTTTTAGGTATGTAGATTTCAATTGGCATTAGAATCTAATCTCTTCCATTCATTTCAATCTTATTTTTTTGGAAGCATAATTTTGGTTAATATTGTATGATGTTTCACAATAACTATGTATGACATAGAATGATACAGCATAGAGGAGGCCATTTTAGTCCATCAAGCCTGAGCTGAAAGAGCTATTGTCAATACTATTCCCTTTTTCTCAATAAACTTGTATATTATGTTCAGTTCCATTTTATATTGCCAGTTACAGGCACCAGTCAATACAGAGATCATGAAATAATTGCTAATGAGGGATTCTCAAGATCATTTACAACGTATGAAAATAGCTTTCGAATGCTTTCTTGTAATAATTGTGCACTGTTCTGTCTGTACAGTGCAGAGCATACAGTTATATTTTTAATGTCCCTTTGTCCAGCAAAATTCACTAAATTTGGTGGAAAGGATGATGGTTCAAGTTTCAAAGCTGCACTGCTGTCCGGTCCTCCTGGTGTAGGTAAAACAACCACAGCCGCTCTGGTCTGTAAGGTAAGAACACCTTAATGCTTAGATAAAATGTATTTTCCTTTCCATGATTAACATCTGGTGCATGTTTAATGCAGTTTTCTGCAATTTACAGTAACACTGAAGTTGTAGTATTAAGCCTGGGAGAAGCAACTTGATACCTTGAATAAATCATGTCACATTTCTTAAATCATAGCTGGATTAATACCTTAGGATGTGGCCAGTCAGCCTCTTGGACTTTTGGGGCACCGTTTAGTCCGTCTGAATTCATTTATGTTGAGCATACAGATCTTGTTTGCAAGCAGCAATATCCTGATTGCAAACATTTACATTTTAATTGCTGGATTGAAAGCTGAAAACATCTGAGAGAAAACAGTAATTTCAGGTAGTACAAATGCATCCAAGGATTGATGCACTAACATTTAGTGCAATGAACTTAATGTAGAAATTTAACTACTGTAATCTCCTGTTATCTTGTGTTCTATTATAAGCAGTTGTCACATTAAGAGCTAGGCTATCTTTTTGTTTATTTTCCTGTAATTAATAAAATGTCATTAATGGATGTTTCATAGCTTCTTACAGCTTACAGGTTCTTAAAAATGCATAAGTATTTATTTCAAGCAGTTTATGCAACCTTGCAAGCAATTCTAACGAAAAGCATTAATTGCATTTTATATCATGTCAACTTGGTTCTTGGAAATAATTTTCACCAAGTATTTCTTCATGCCGAAATCTCATTGATTTTACTACCCTTCCAGAAACTGGGTTCCAGCATCTGCCACCCTCTGAATGGAAAAAAACTCAACTTCCCTTCCATTTTTTTTTGCTAAGTACTTTGAATCAATGCCCGTAGTTATTGGTATGCTTGCGAAGGGAATTGGTTTCTTCTCCACTTGGATGCTTTGTTCACTTTATTTTTTTGCTTGGTACTTTGCTATGAGTCATGAGTTAATTTTATTATTCGTTGGGAAGAATAAGTCAAAAGTGACAGATTTTCATGGGAGCTCATATATCAGAGCTGCACCTGGTTTCCAGCTTGTTAAAAGCACTGTTGATGCTTGGGGAAATTCTGATTTTAAATGCTGGGCTGTTTGGTACATACGTCTAACCAAACCAATACCAAGATCAAATGGGTAAAAAAATGCTCTGAAAATTCTCTTGTTGACAAAATCAATTTATCTCATGAGTTGAGCTACATGGTTGGGGAAGGACAGAAAATGATTGGCTTGTCATGCCTCCTTCAGTGAATTAACCTGCCAGCAATCCTGATTAAGGCTCATGTGAAGAAATACCTTTTGAGTGAGGTATTAGAGCACCATTGGAGTCTAGGGAATTGTGCCCCAACAAGGAGTAAATATATCTAAAGAGAGCTTTGTGCAGAAAATGGACAGACACACGTTGGACTGTCCTATTGTCACCATTACCCATTGCTGTGACTCATTAAATGCTGTGACCTTTGGAATCCTAGAACAGCGCAAAGCAGGAGATAATTTTGTGACTGTTCTTTTGAATAACTCTTCTTAGTCCCAATTATTCACTGTGTCCCCAGATTTGCTTCGCTTATATACTTAGTCAATTTCCTAATTAATCTGTATCCTCCACCCTAACAGGCCCCTGTCCCCAACATGAATCGCAGTCAAAATTATTGCATAATCTTTCTCATGTCGTTTTCATTGTTCTATCACTTTCCTGAAACCTTTATCCCTCCAGATATTTACCCTTAAGCCATTTAAAGCCATTTTTTAAAAAAAATTACTTTATCTAAACCCTTATGATATTAAATACCTTATTCAAATTTCCTCTTGCATTCCTTAGAGCAGTGAAATAGTAGTTCTGAAATCCAAGATGAAACTGATTTTGGTACTCAAGGGAGCAGTAGTCACAAAATATATACATTGAATATGTTAATCAACATTGTAATGCAAATTTTACGAATGCCTTTACATGCTCAGGCATGAAATTGTAAACGTTGGTTTTTCAGAGGGATTTGCATGTACTTGTGCAGGCAGCACATAGTGTATAGATGCAGTAAGCAATTGGGAAGGCAAATTACATTTTTGCTTATTTGCAAGGACATTGGAGTATAAGGATAAACAAACTTCGCTACACTTGTACAGGGTTTGAAGAGACTATTGCTGATCTATGTGCTGTTTTCGTCGTTATGTTTAAGGAAGGACATACATGCTTTGGAGGCAGAACAACAGTCATTCACTAAATTGATCCCTGGGATAAGAGGGTTGCTCTGTGATGAGAGACTGAGTGGATTGGATCTATATCTTTTACATTGATTGGAATGAGAGATCGTCTCAAAGGAATGCACAAGATACTGAAGAGGTTGACAGAGACAGACGTTCTGTCTGCTGACTGGGGAATGTAAAAACATTTGTGCACACTTGTGGACTAAGGAAAAGTCCATTAAGACCGGAAAACAGAGTTGAAGCAAAGTATTGCCATGATCATATTTCATGGTGTAGCAGGCTCAAAGAGCTGTATGGTCACTGCTACTTCTACTTATGTCTCTGCCTCCAGTTGTTCTGATTTCAGAAAATGTTTGATAGTTGAATAAATACAATAGAAATAGTCTGAGAATGGCTTGAAGTGGCTTCTGCACTGTTACCTCTGTCTCCACCCCAGTCCAAGGTTCCCCAAGGAAATATCCTTGTACTCTCCTGTTTCTTCTGTATGTGCTGCCTCTGGCGACATCATCCACATGTGTGGCATTAGTTTTTGTGTGTACACTGAGGACCCTAGCTGCAAGTTACCAACTCTTCCACTTTTGTTGAACTACCAGGCAACTTATCTGACATCCACTACTTGATGAACAGAAATTACCTCCAATTAAATATTGGGAGGACAGAAAATATTGCTTTTGGTTTCTGATTTGAAATCTGTTCCCTATTGTTTCCATCTCTCTCTCATTGGCAACCATTTGATACTAAGCCAGTCTGGTTGCAACTCTTGATGTCCTATTTAATTCAAAATGAACTTCTGATCCTGTATTAATATAGCTTGCACTTCTGTAAATTTGTCTGACTTCTGTCCCTGTTTCAGCTCATCTGAAACTTTCTTATGCTTCATTACCTTTAAGATTGGCCCATTATAATGAACTGCTGGCTGGTTTCTTACCTGCTGCTCTCTGTAAACTTGATGTCATTCAAAACTTTGTTGCCTTCATCTTAACTTGTGCCAAGTCCAATTCTTCTGTAACCTCTGTGATCACTGAACTACATTGACTCTTAATCAAGCAACATTTTGATTTTAAAATTCTCATCCTTGTTTTCAAATCTTTACCACAGTCTCACTCCTCCTTATCACTAATCTTTTTCTTCCCCATAATCTTTTAAACTCTCTACGTTCCTAATTTTGGCCTCTTGTTTATGCTTGATTTTAACTACTCCAGTATAGCTCTGGAATACCATCTATACCTCTCCGTCCCTCCTGAAAGACACACCTTCGACCTACCTCTTTGACCAAATATTTGTTCATCTGAGCCTTATGTGGTTTGTTCACACAATTGTGAATTGTTTCAGTACAGAAGGAGGCCATTAGGCTCACTGGGATTATGTTGGCTTACTATGTTAGCAGTTTGCAGAGTGCCATTCTCCTGACTTCTCTCTGTACCACTGTGCTGTCTTCCTTTACAGATAACAGTCCAATTTCACATTCAATGCTTTGATTTGACCTGCCTCCTGTACGCTGTCCTGCAGTCCATTGCAGATTTAAACATTTGTGTTAACAGGTTGCTTTTTCAAAAATATGTTTTCAGAAGTACTCATTTTTTTTTGTCTGGAAGGATCTGGGCTACAGCTATGTTGAACTTAATGCCAGTGATGCTCGCAGCAAAAACACACTGAAGGAAGTGATAGCAGAGTCACTGAACAATACAAGTATCAAAGGATTCTCATCAGGTGGGTGCTGATGAATGAAATGGGTCTGCATCAGTTTTTTCCAGTAAGCTGTTGGCACCATTCGACAATAGCTAACCAGCTTTTCTACTTTTTCTAAATTACGTTTTTCCTTTTCAGGAGCACCATCAGTAAGCACTAAACACTTGCTAATCATGGATGAGGTGGATGGAATGGCTGGCAATGAGGACAGGGGAGGGATACAGGTAACAGTTTGCTTTATTTAATGTGGAAGCTTATGTGTTTAAACAATGTCCAGGCAACTTTTGACAAAATGCCGAGTTTGGTTTATGTTTGTGTATTGAGTGACTGTGAAAAAGGGAACTGCTCTTTACTGTTGTACATGCAGGATGGTGTTTCCAATGGCATATAGTATTTATATATGTGTTTAGATCAGTTTACTCTCGATTATCAGTAAAGTGATGGATGGTGTCATCTGTAGTGCTATTAAGCAGTGCCTGCTCAGCTATAAGCTGTTCAGTGATGCCTAGTTTGGATTCTGCCAGGGCCACTCAGCTGCTGACCTCATTACTGTTCACATATGGATAAAAGAGCTGAATTTCTGAGGTGAAGTGAGAGTGACTGCCCTTGACAACAAGGCAGCGTTCAACTGAGTGTAGCATCAAGGAGCCCTAGAAAAACTGGAATCCATGTGAATCAGAACAAAGTCTGTGTTGGCTGGAGTCACAGATAGGAAGCTGCTTGTTGGAGGTCAGTCACCTTGGCTGCAGGGCAATTCTGCACGAGTTCCTAGGGGGTAGTTTTCTAGGGTCAACCATCTTTAGCTGCCCCATGAGTGACCTTATTATTGCATCATATCTGGCATGGTTTGTGACTCCTCAGATACTGAAGCAGTACATTATCAAATGTAACATGGGCAATGTTAGGGTTTGGGCTGACAAGCGGCAAGTAACATTTGTGCAAATACCAGGCAATGACCATCTCCAATGAAAGGCAGTCTAGCCACTACCCCTTGAGATTCAATGGTGTTACTATCACTGAATCTCTTCCACCCCCCCAAATTAACATTCTTGGGTTTACCATTGACCAGAAGCCCAGCTATACACGCCATATAAATACAAGAGCAGGTCAGAGTTGAGGATTACTGTGGTGAGAAACTAACCACCTGACTCACGAAAGCCTGTCCACCATCTACAAGGCACAAGTTGGGAGTGTGATGGAATACTCCCCACTTCCCCCGGGTGGGTGCAGCTCCAACAACATTCAAGCTTGACACCATCCAGAACAAAGCAGTCCACTTGATTAGCACCAAATCCACAAGCATCCACTCTCTCCATCATTGAAGTTCAGTAACAGCAGTGTGTACTCTCTACAAGATGTACTGCAGAAATTTACCGAAGATCCTTAAGACAGCGGGAACCTTCCAAATCCATGACCACTTTCATCTAGAAGAAGGGCAGCAGATACACAGGAACGACACTACTTGCAAGTTTCTTTCCAAACCACTCAACATCCTGACTTGGAAATATTTCGCTGTTCCTTTTACTGTCATTGGCACAAAATCTTGGAATTCCCTCCCTAAGGACATTGTGAGTCAACCCACAGCACATGGACTGCAGTAGTTCAAGAAGGCTGCTCACCATCACCTTCTCAAGGGTAGCTCATTGCAGACAATAAAATGCAAAGGCCAGTGCAAACCAGTGATGCCCTAGTCCCATGAGTAAGTAAATAATTTAAAAGTAGAACAGGAGACTGTTCAGTGAAATTTATATTTAAAGTGAAGATTGCTTAATTCTTAAATTCCTGCTAAAGTGCACTTGCCCACTCTGGGATTTTCATTCTTGTTCTCCAGTATTTAATGCTAGTTTCTATCGCCACTACAGTGTTGAGAATCAATCCAAGAAGTAATGTAACTGTGGTCACCTGTAGCTTAGTCTAGGGAGTGTTACTGGTTCCCACCCCATTATGACCGAGTTGAATTTTTTGATTTGGCGTAGTTGTTTGCTGACAAATTAATTATATTTTGTTAAATTCACATTTTGCCCATGAATCAAGAATTTGAACAACTGACCTACATACCGTAATCACTCTAAATTACCATAGTAGAATTAATTATACTCAACTGGAAAAAAAATTCTGGGAATTTGTGGGAATGAGGGAGAAAATTTCAAGAAGAAACACCAAATGATGGAATACTGGGAGGGATAGACAACACTAGAATAGGTAAGTCAAGAGGTGGCTAGTTGGTGGCTTCATGGATGTGGATCATTAGCTGTCTTCCTGTTTGTCCTATGTCACGAAACAACACAACCAGCTATCCTTAGTAGTCACACATGCAGATGACAAGCAACATGAGTTCGACTGAGACAACACTACTATTATAGGACAAGTCAAACAGAGAACAGCCAGGGAATTCCTAGAGGCATGGCACTCATCCACAGATTCAATCAATAAGCACATCGACCTGGACCCAATATACCGACCACTGCAACGGACAGCTGGAACTGACAACCGGAAGCGGCAGAGACAAACCACTATAAATGCCGGAGGAAACATCACAGAAGCGCTTCACAGGAGGTTCCCAAGCACTGAGGAAGTCACCTAGACAGGGGACGAAACGTCTGCAACAGAAACGTCGGCGAACAGAACCACAACAACGAGCACCCGAGCTACAAATCTTCTCTCAAACTTTGATCTGAGTTCTTTGTTTTATTTTGGTACTAGTGTTTGTTTCCCCTTGCTGTTTCTTATGTCCACCCAAACTGATTCTATATCTCGATCCTTTGATTGAAAATTCTGTGTGATTGGTGTTCTGATGCTCTTTCATGTTAAGAGTGCTACCTCTCCTTTTCCTTTTTTTCGGACTATGCCTCCTAAATGTAGAACATCCTTGGGTATTTTTATTCACTATCTGGCTATATCATCTTAACAGTAATTAAATCATGTCCATTTACCTTAATTTATGCAATCAAATTATCAGCCTTTGTTGCAATACCACATGCATTCAGATGGAGTTCCTTAATACTGTCTCTTTAATGTATTCTCCACTTGCATCTGGTATGATGCTTTTAATTTGTCTTCTATTTTTGACTGTTTCCAGTTATGTTTCCCAGATTCCTTCAGTTCTGACAGCCAGAAAATTTCTACAGATTCTCTCTATAAACTAACAATTGCCTTTCTGCAGATATGAAGCAGCTGTTCTGAAATAAAACCTAATTCTTCTCAAACTACTCGTGGCATTTGACTGTTATAATTTTTGTATGTCATTAAACACAACATTATAAGCGTTTCTTCAACTAATTTTAAGAGTATCTTGCTCGGCACTTAACTTTCAAGAAAGCCTGTAATTTCTGTTTAGTTCACTGTTCCAAATGACTGACGTTTTTTTGAGAAATAGTTACCCTTGCAGAAACCCTAAAACAAAAACCATATTTGCTACTACAGAGGCGCCTAGATTATCTGAATGAGATGGGCGGGCACTGTTTGATTTGCATAATTTACTTCTGGGGTTTGGAATTTTCTGTTAAGTCTGCACCATGTTCAGGAGACTAGGCAGTAGCACAAGTGTTTGCAAGCCCCTGCACCCTGTCCAACACTGTCACCCCCCCCCTCCCCCCAAAAAAAACCCCCGTGCACCTCACCTGCCCCTGCACCATCTCCTTGGCAGCCGGACTGGACACCAATAACAACTTCTGCTGCTTTTGGGGTGGGGGGGGGGTGTAAGTCTCCAAAAAGCACTAGCGCGCACAACATCTTACTGCAACGTTTTGACAGGTTCTACTTTTGGCCTGTACAGAACAATGTTGGAGACACTACCTGCGGTAAGGGGGGGGGGGATTTAAGGTATACATCTGTGTAGAACTCCAGGGAAAGTGTGGGGAGAGAGAGGGAGGGTGGGAGGTCGGTCATTTGGAGAGGTGCCTGGGCTCCCATCGATGTCCAGGACTGTTCTTGGCAGCATTTCAGTAAGCCAAATTCGCTTTTAATCACTAAACAAAAGACACGATCAGTGTTGGAAACAGGTCTTGGAAACAGTACATCAATCCGAACCTCGCGATCTCCTTCAGATAATCTGATATTTGGATAATTTATATTCCTCTGTACTTTAAAATCCATACTCCAAATTATTATTATGTATTATACACATTTATCACATTCACCTGTATTTCTGTTCCTGATTTGTATTTAGCAATTGCTATTAAACTTGCAGCTGTGACAAAAGCGAAAAAGCCACAGATCCATCCAATGTATTTCCACAATATATACTCCATCCAAAAGCTATGTACTCTCCTGATTTTTTTTAAAAAAACAGACTAATTACGGAATAGAATATCTGGAAATTCCTTTCCTAGATACCTAGATGTTTGGACTGGGGATGAAGACTGTTTTGAGTTCAGTGGAGATGTAGACCTTGATTGACTAACTGACTAGTTGTAATTTTGGATTTTTTTTCTAGGAAATGATTTCTCTCATTAAACGGACCAAAGTTCCTATTCTCTGTATATGTAATGACCGAAATCATCCCAAGATCCGCTCACTGGCCAATTACTGCTTTGACCTCCGCTTTCAGCGGCCTCGGGTAGAACAAATCAAGGTGGGATTGGATTAGTTTCTCTGTTTGTCAATTGATATGTATTCTGCCATTACATGGTTTCTAGGTAGTTTAAATTTTAATATATTAGTTGTTCTGCTTTGAAGGTAGCAATTATGATTATATCTTATTTAACCACCCAAATATTAATTATTTTGATCTATGTATTGTGCTTGCAATCTCAACCCCGCCTTCATTCTTAACCATTGGACTTTTGCTGCCCCTCTTGCTGTGCTTGTTGAGAAACTGGCAGAAGTGACCCTTCTCTCACTTCCACATGAGGGCATAAATAGTGATGAAAAGTGAGCTGGAAATTAGTTATCCATTGTATTCAGTGAACCTCATAGGCCTGGCTGCTTTAGTAGGGACAAGGTAGCATTGTATCACAGAATAGTTATTTTACATCATCCTATAACTATATCAAAAATAAAATTCACTCTGTATTGTTTCTGAAGAAAATCCTATATATATATGACCCTCTGATCACTTCTATAAGACACTTTCTTTCAGGGAGCAATGATGACTGTTGCATTTAAAGAAGGCTTGAAGATTCCCCCTCCTGCTATGAATGAAATTATACTTGCAGCAAATCAGGACATCAGACAGGTTAGTGAACTGGAATCAGTATCAGAATGTTTGTATTTTGTGCAGTGCAAGTCTGTAAAATAATAGGTTGCAGAAACCTCCTTGTTGCCTCAGTAATTTGTTTTAACTGGATCTGTGCCATTGTTACTAACTAATGGCTGCAAGTCCTTCATAACATGACTGTTCCTACACTTAATTTTCAGTATTGTTTAATTGCTTGTTATTTGTATATAACTCTCCAGAATGAACTGAAAATAGAAACAAACAAAATTCTGAAAGATACAATTCAAAAAAAGGCAATTTTTTTTCATTTAAGAAGAAGCTGGGGTGTGAGCCCAGGGCTGAGGATCTTTGAGCTTGTTTACGCAATGTAAATTGAAATAACAGGAGGCTGTTTAGGCTCAAACCAATTATACTATTTAGTTTGGTCATGACTTGTCTGTCCCTGAGCTCTGCTTGTTAGTTTTGCGTTGTATCCCTTGACAGCTGTGTTGAGCATTCACAGACCTTTGGGAGGGCTAAGCCTAAATTTCTGCTATCCTTTGTGGAAAAAGTTTTTTTTTATTTCACTTCTTCATGGCCTAACTCCTAGCTTATGTCCACATGTGCTTCAGTTCAACTTGTCCATGCCGTACTGATATCCTGGATTAATCCAGTCCCATTTAGATTAGATTACTTACAGGCCCACCGACGCGCAACCCACCCATACCCCTACATTTACTCCTTACCTAACTCCACGGGCAATTTAGCATGGCCAATTCATCTGACCCGCACATCTTTGGACTGTGGGAGGAAACCGGAGCACCCGGAGGAAACCCACGCAGACACGGGCAGAACGTGCAAACTCCACACAGTCAGTCGCCTGAGGCGGGAATTGAACCCGGGTCTCAAGCGCTGTGAAGCAGCAGTGCTAACCACTGTGCCATGGTGCCGCCCACATTTTCAAAGATAATCGCTAGAGGAAAGAGCTTCTCTATGTCAACCCTCTCAAAATCGTTATATAACGATTAGACTCCTCTGCTTAAGGGATAACAAACCAGGCTTATGCAACCTATCCTCGTAATTTAATTGTCCAAACCTCGTTTGCGTTCTGGTGAATCTGCGTCAAACCAAGGCAATGCGATGTAATGTTTAAAGCTGATGCAGCATTCCAGATGGGGTCAGATCAGGGTTATGTGCAACTGTATAAAAACGTTTCCCATCTTCTGATGTTAACACCCTTGATAAATATTATTAGCCTTTTTGATTGCTTTCTGTACCACTGTGTCAACCTTTAGTGATGTGTGTATCTGGACATCAAATCTCTTTGCTCCTCTAACATTGCAAGCTCCTTGTTTACTAATCATATTTATGAATTTCAATCAATTTACTTTCCTCATTTGCTTTCTAGCAAGTCTTATAATATAGAATCTGTCTTGAGTGTGATCTAGGCACTAATGTCTTGAGCAATTCACATGTTTATTTTTCAACAAATGGGTATTCAAAGCATTCAAGACACTGATAATGCAGTCATCAGATTAAAATGTTGGACATTGAGGCTTACAAAGGTGTTTTATTTGATACTTGTTGGAAAGTATTCCATCTCTCCCCTCTGCATGAAGACTGAAAGAACGTTGGATGCTGTAAATCAAGGAAAAACAGAAGTTGCTGGAAAAACTCAACTAGTCTGGCAGCATCTGTGAAGAGAAATCAAAGTTAACGTTTTGGGTCTGGTGACTCAGAACTGAGTTCTGAGGAAGGGTCATCTGATTTAAAACGTTAACGCTGATTTCTCTTCACAGATGCTGCCAAACCTGATGAGCTTTTCCAGCAACTACTGTTTTTGGTCTCCTCTCTGCATATTGCATTTATTTTGGGGGGAGAAAAAAACAAATCTGCTGTCACCATCCTGCTTCTCTCTCTGTGGGCTGCTATCTTCACTGTTTCTAAAGTTCTGATCTTTGTCAACAGGTGTTAGGTAGTCTTGTCACTCCCTCCAGCAGCTCTCATTGGAAGGTATTTGGGGGATATTAGCAAGTCTTGGATCAAAGCCCATCTCCATCCCCTTCACCTGTGGTCTGTTCCATGGTCCTGATGTGTGGCTAAACTGGTGGGGTAGAGGAAATAATTCTAAATTCATCAGACTGCACCTTCTAGTCTGAAATGAGACCTTTGAGCTGTTTCAAGTGTCCTTAAGTTTATTTTAAGCTTTCCTCTGTCCAAAACTCAGCATGATTCCTGAATATTTAGATATCATTGACCTTGTCACTTGTGTGTCTTTGTTTCCCCACATTTTCCAGGTTCTGCATAATCTCAGTATGTGGTGTGCAGAAAACAAGACTTTGACTTATGATCAGGCAAAAGAAAATGGCAGCAAGACGAGGAAAGATACTAAACTGGTGAGGCCATCATTTTAGATGGTTTGTTCTCTATTGTCACGCAGATGATGGAAGGTATTGTATTAGGGATGATCTTTAGAGTTTGGGCTTCCCAAGTTGTGTGAATTTGTGTCCTAGTACTGATTAATATTTGATTTTCATTAGTATAATTTGTTAAGTCTTATTTATGGGGTTTCTGTTCAGGTGTATTGATGTTAACACTGGGCAGCAAGTTACCTTTCTCTAATTGACGTGAACTGAATGGCTTGCTGGACCGTTAAGGGTCAGTGGCATTGCTGTGGGTCTGAAGTCATGAGAAAGCCAGATCAGATAAATTGTCAGCTTTCTTTCCCTCCGACACATCAATGAATCAGATAGGATTGTTATGACAGTTAGCAGTGGTTACCATTACTCAGACTGGTTTTCAATTCATTAATTAAATTTAAACTCCACCAGCTGTCATGATGAGGTTTTAAACCCATGTCCCCAGATCATTTAGTCTGGGCTTCTGGATGACTGGTCCAGTCACGTGACTGCTAAGCTACTTTCTCCCAATTTAGTGCGTTCAGCTTTGAGATTAAGCACTGGTATTCCCAGGAAAAACTGCAAAGGGGAATAGGATATAAGCTGAACAAAAGGAGTTTTGGAAAATCACACTGCACTTTTAGTTTTGCTTAGTACAATTGTGAAGTATATTGAGTCGTTTTTGTGATTATCTTAAAGTTTTGAGCATGTTTTGAATCTTGAAAAACAAAATACCGTTTGGATATTCAATTAGATAAATATCCTATTTTACTACCATAGACTTAAAAAATCCTTATGCATATTTCTTACAAAATAGTCAATTTCCTTATTTCAGGGTCCCTTTGATGTTGTGAGGAAAGTATTTACTACTGGAGAGGAGGCCGCCCACATGAGTCTGATAGACAAGTCCGACCTTTTCTTTCATGATTACTCAATAGCACCGCTCTTTGTGCAAGAAAACTATTTGCATGTGAAGCCCGCAGCTGCTGGGTAAGTAGTGGGATCTTGACCTGCTCCCCCTTTGCTCAGTCAGTTTACATTTCATAAAATATCTTTAGTACAAAAAGAAATCCTATAGTATGAAAGAAAATAGGAGGAAGAGTAGGGTCTTTGGCCTTCCGAGCCTGCTCCACCATTTGATACGGTCCTGGCTGATCACCTGACTCAGTGCCCTGTTCCCATTTTTGCCCCATACCCTTGATCCCTTTAATCCTCAGAGCTATATCTGATTCCTTGTTTGAAAGCCTAGTGTTTTCGCCTCAATTGTTTTCTGAATGAAGTTACTCTGGGTGTAATAATAGTTAGCTGAAATTATCTCTTAACTTGGAATATTGTGCTGGTTAAATTAACTACTGATGAAGGTTAAAAGCAGATGATCCAATAAAGCAATAGGATACTGTAAGGACCACAAAGGAAATAATATCAGAGGAACCTTTGTCCAAAGGCAATTCAATTGTTAGGAATAGGAACTTTAAGGTGTTTAAATATGATTTTACTAAGTTTTTGAATCATTGACTTCATGTGACCATCGTGGAAATATCTCAGCTAGGCAGAGCTGTATAACATTTAAAAATCACTAATATATTTGGATAACATGCTGTGTTTTAATAGTGATGTTATCCTGCTCAGAATGTAGTGCAGGACTTGAACTATAAAATTAAAAGCTGGAGCTTTTCACTGCAATGTGTACCTAAGAGAGTTTTGTCTTGGGGTGAATAACAGGAATTCACCATTTTTATTAAATTCACTGCTTTCTTTTAATGACTATCCATTTGCACAGAATGAACTATAAACCTACAGTACTGAATGTCAGTTTATAATGGATGTAGTTTGGTGTCTAAACCCTTGCGGTAATTTAGATAGCTGTTGGGTTTCATTGTTTTAAATCTTTTACTGAATTCTTGATTTGGATGCTCCTTTCCCCAGCATTTTATTCACTTTTTTTGCCCATTTTGTGGTGAATAGAAATTGTTTTGTTTGTTGCTTAGTAGTGTTGTTCTGTGCTTATGTTTTAGAACAAACATGAAGAAGCACCTCATGCTCTTGAGTAAGACAGCAGAAAGTATCTGTGATGGGGATCTTGTTGATAAAAGAATTCGTTCTCTGCAGTCGTGGAATCTCCTCCCTACTCAGGTCAGTGTTGGAGAGAGACTTGTATTGAGTAATGCGTTTTCTCTTATTCCTGCCTGTTACATATCCCAAAATATGCCTTTTCTTGTCTGCATGAGTATCATTGGCTAGGCCATAATTTATTGTTCTTGAGGCGGTGGTAGTGAACTGTTTGAATCACGACAGTCCAAGTAAAGTTGGTACATCTACTGTGCTTTTCGCAAGAATTCCAGGATCCTCCAAGTTCAGGAGAACAAACAGCAGTATAGTTCCAAGTCAAGAAGATGTGAGGCTTGGAGGGGATCTTGCAGATGGTTCCATATATCACAAGCCCTTGTCTGTCTAAGTAGTAAAGGTGATGAGGTTTGCAAAGTCCTGGTGGAGCCCTGATGAATTACAGTGCATCTTGTAGATGGTGCACACTGCTGCCTTTGTATGTTTTTTTTATGGTTGAGGTACCAATTAGAAACTGTTTTGTCCTGGATGCTTTTGTGCAACTTCAGAAACAAAAACCAGAAGTTGCTGAGAAACTCAGCAGGTCTGGCAGCATCTGTGGAGAGAGGTCAGAGTTAACGTTTGAGTCCAGTTACCCTCCTTCAGGACTGAAGGCAGTTCTTTCAGTGACTCATGAACAAGGACACCTATATTCCTGTGAAGACTTGCACTTCCCAATTTGTTACCATGAGTAACTTCATACTTATTTCACATTATATTCCATCTGTCATGTTCTAGTCCATTCAATTATTTCAAGTCCTAATGACGCTACCTTAACTCTTCACAATTTGCACTCCTACCCAGCTTGATATCAGTAGCAAATATTAAAATATAGCAATTGTTTCCCACAACCAAACCACTTCTGCATTTGTGAACAGTTGTGGATGCTATCCCTCCAGTAATAGTCTGTTGTCCTGAGAAGGATCTGTTTATTTCTAAACTCTTGCTTTCTCTCTGTTAAGCAATTCTGAATCCAAGTCAGAATATTGCCCCAGTTCCATGCACTAACTTTGTTTCCTGACTTTGTGTGGGACCTGTATAAAAAGTCTTCTGAACATTCGGATGAACCACATCCACGAGTTTTTCCGTGGTATGGACAATATTCTCAAAAAGCTTAGACACGTCAACATGGATTTATGGAAAGGAAGTCTCTATCCAATTTTACATCCTTTATAATAGATACTGAGGTCTTCTCCACTGCAGATGTCAAGCTAGCAGGTCTGTAGTTCTCCTTTCTCCCTTATCCCCTCTCCTTCAGTAATAGGGTTGGTTACATCTGATACTTTCCAGCCCCCATGAGTTTTCCCAGAATCTTTAGAATTTTGTAGCCTGACCATCAATCCATTCACTAACTCTAACCAACTCCTTGATCAGTCTGGAATTCCTTCCCTAACAGCAGTGTGGGTCTTCCAACAGCATATGGACTGTAGTGATTTAGGAAGACTGCTCACTGCTACCTACACAATTGCAATCAGCTAGCAAAGACCATGTCCCATGAGTGAATGAATGGAAGTAATGCTTATCTGCTCTGGGGAATTTATCCATCTTCTATCTGTTAACTTTGCAAATCCTATCCCTTTACTGGTAGTATTTTCTTTTGATTCCTCAGTTTAACATATCTGTTGGTCACCTAATATTTCTGTGAGACCTTCTATACTTTCAATGAAATGATTACCTGATTTCTCTGTTTTCCAATATAAATTCTCCTGTCTCTATGTAAAGGGCCCATGTTTGTCCTAGCTAATCTTCTATGTACCTTGCTAGTTTGCATTCATGTTCTTAGCTGACCTTGTCTGTTTTCTGTTCTACTCTTCAGTTTATTTTTGACCATTAAAGTCTGCAATTTTGATCTTGCTCTGCCTCTCCTGCCTCCTTGCAATATGTTGTGTCAACTGAACCATTGATTCTGATGTTGATCCTGGCTGTACGTTGCTGTGTGTACTCCTTCAGTTTGAGTAGCTTGCATCAACAACCAGTGTTACTTGTGACTTAATTTCCATTTTGTGATGTGCATCAACAAGCATATTGTAATTCCTGCCTTTTGATGGTCTACATCATCAGCAGTCACCACATTTTTTTCTATCATCTCATTGTTTATTTTTTGCTTTCTCTTTTTGACATTGACAATAGTCAGTACTATCAAACATACCACCTTCCTCACCTGCATCTTTCATGGTTTATCCTCAGCAAGACTACGAATGTTTTGTACCAGTTGTTGGAAACCAATTTTTTTGTGTAGCCTGAGTGGGCAGACTTAGAAATGACAAATTACTCAGTTGGTCCATCTGTCTGTCTACCTTAGCATACAGATATACTTAACTCTTAGCCCAGAGCCACAGGTGCACAACCTAATGAAAAGTTGAGATGTTCATGCAAAAGAAAGAGCTTTGGTAGTGCTGGAGTTCAAGAGCTGGCCCCTATTATGTGTAATGTGTTGCAACAGGAATCTATCTCCTCCCATCCATCAAATTGTGGCTTGTGGCAATTGCATATTAATATTCTCCATTTTTACCGCCCTTTCTATGAGCGGGAAAGGTTGATTTGAGTTGCACCTTTTTTGTAATGAACTTTGATAAAGTGCCATCAGTCAGGTATCTCACTGTTCTGCAACTTGCCCTGTTGGGTTTTCTGTGCACAACATGAAGATGTCACCATTCATACCAATCACTTTAAATGACCTGCTAGCCGAGCAGAAATTCTGATTCTGCAAACGCATGAAATAAATTAAAGTGGAATGCTGACAGCATGTAACCTGGCCAGGTAACCAATGGATCAAACCCTTTGAAGGATAATTTCTACATTTGATCATGAAGTATTAAACAATTGTAGAATATACGTGTGCTCATGTTCAAGATGAACTCAATACATTTTTGACTGAAACTTTGAAGTGGATTGAAGCATTCCTCATCTGAGATTTGTATTTGTCAGAAACATTAGCTTCAGTCTGTTACTTCTCAGTTGAAATGAAGCAATATGTGACTGAAGAAATTTAACCTTCCTTGCTCGAGTTGAACTTCCTGTTGTAAGGCCAGAAAATAGCATTGAAAAGTCTTAACAGTAACAGTATTCCAAACTCCTGGTTATGACGAGTTGAAGTAGTGGAGTCCAGAATTGGAAGGATGCTGTATATGAATTTAGGAAAATGGTGAAAATGTCATCAATGTTTAAATGAAATGCTGCAGCCAACTGAAATCTTACTATCTTGTTACTTCCCAGGCCATTTATGCCAGTGTGATCCCTGGTGAATTGATGAGGGGATACATGTCACAGTTTCCAAGTTTCCCAAGCTGGTTGGGAAAATTTTCATCCACTAATAAACATGATCGTATTGTGCAAGAACTTACCAGGCACATGTGCCTAAGGTAGGGAGATGAATTTTCAACAGAGCAGTCTGTTTATACACAATATATGGTGTGCTCTGTTTAAAAATAGGGATCTCTTTCTCAGAAATTCTTACAAGCTTATTGGAGGGAATGATATTAATCCATATAGGTCTGCATTCAATTCCCAAAAGTTAGGTGGACATCTGAGGTTGCAGTGGCGGCATTGTAACGGGTCCTGGTACCTCTATATGGAAGAGGGAGGGTGATGTGGGGACAAGAATCCAACAGGTTGATTTTTCCTGAGAACTTTGTCACCCCTACTAGAAAATGGATGTGTGTGGGTGGCTGGTCATAATTAATTGCTTAATGATCTTTTGGCAGGGAGAGCTCGTCAGAGCTCAAGGTTTAGGTTCAAACACTAAGAATGGGAACTTGGGATATGTACCAACCAAACACCACTCCAGTTTACCCAATGTTTAGTCAGTACTTGGAGTGGGAATTAGAAAATTTAAGGTGGACAAATGTTCAACTTTATTTAGCAGTCTGACAGAGACTGAAGTGTTGGTCAGTTCATTGTATGATGGCTATCGTCTGATGTACAGCCTGCTGAATAACATGCAATCTGTATTTATAGATAATACCATGATCAAACAGAAATAAAATGCTTAGTGATAAATTTTAGATTAAGGTTATCTTTAATTTGTGCTGTCTTTGTTGAACTTTCTCCGATCTCTCATTAATACTTCCTTTAAAATTTATGTAAGGACGCATGCCAGTAAACGAGCTGTAAACTTGGATTATCTTCCTTACCTGCGGGATACTTTGGTGCAGCCTCTAACACTTCAGGGAACAAATGGTGCTCAAGAGGCAGTTGCAACGATGAATGCATATTATCTGATGAAAGAGGATGTAGATAGTATCATGGAGATTAGCAGCTGGGCTGGTCGACCTGATCCTTTCTCAAAACTAGATCCTAAGGTAACTCCAATCACATTTTGGATAGACTGTGTTTCTAATGGAACTGAACTCTATACTTATTCTGAGTCGAAGCAAGAGTCATGTGACAAACCTATTAAATTGCTCAACTGTGATAGATCACAGTACACTGTATTCTTATCTAGATTATTGACAGCATTTTGAACTTCTACCCCATGCTTCCACCCGTCAGGTGAAAGCTGCATTTACACGGACCTATAACAGAGAGACACATTTGACTCCCTATGCACTACAAGCTGTAAAGAAATTGAAACGTGGAAGTACAGCTGGATCATCACTGGACACTGAACTTAATGATGACTTGCAGACAGAGGATGTACAGTCAGAAGAGACTGAAGATAATTTGGAATTAGATGGAATGATTAAGGTATGACATCTAATTTTATTTAATGTTTAGTTAAACTATTCAGGACATTTTGTTGCATAAAATGATTTGAGCTAAAATATCAGTGGAAGAATTTTACCTGGGATGATTTGATGTTTGACATTTGACGAATGAAATGAAGTAGGGTAATGTGTGGACAAGTCTAAAGAAAAGGAAAGACTTTGGCTGTTGACCCAGCTCCAGAAATTTTGTGTGAAAATGGAGACAGTATATTTCCAAGAGTAATAGATGATTGGGCCATAATTTATAGATTAGATTAGACTTGTGCATTGAGGATTGTACCTAGTTGAAAATGAAGGCACAATTGATTGAAATAAATGTGAATAATTGGGCACTGAGTCCATTAAAAATGATCGTTTTGTGTGAAGATTTCTCACAGCAAGACTGGCAATGTACAGCCAAACTCATTTAAAAGTACAGAGGAACATTGATTATCCGAACAAGATGGGCAGGTTAATTGATCAAATGCCTTTTCTCTGGGGCTCAGAGTTTTTAAAGTCTGCTTCCTGTTCAGGAGATGAGGCAGCAGCACATTGTGTGCAGCCTACCCCCCCACCCTCCCCTTACCCTTCACCGTTCTGTCCTTTCTCCAGGGCAGCTGGACTGGACACCAACAACAAGACTGCTGCTTTGTGGGCTAAGTCTCCAAATAGCACGCGCACACATCCAGGCAGCCACACACACAACTTGTTGATAGGTTCCTCCTTTACCTTGTACAGGGTAAAGTTGGAGAGATTATCTGGGGAAGGGGGATTTCTACAATTCCAATAATACTTGAGGTTTGATACCATCCAGGACAAAGCCTGCTTGATTGACATATATCCAAAAGCATCTGTTCTCTCCACCTTACTGACACATAATAGCAGCAGTGTGAATAATTTACAAGATGCACTGCAGAAAACTTACAACCATTCCATCTAGAAGGACGAAGGACAAAAGATATATGGGAACATCCCCCACCCCCACCTGCATGTTCCTGTACAAGTCACTCACTATCCTGACTTGGAAATATGTTGCCATTCCTTCAGTGTCACTGGGGCAAAACCCTGGAATTCCCTTCTTGTAGGGCATTGTGGGTCAACTCATGTGGGCTCTAGCGGTTTAAGAAGGCAACTGACAACCACTATCTCAAAGGCAATAAATGCTGGCTGTCCGATGAATTAATTAAAAGTGTTTGAGACTTGGTGAAACATCTGTGGGAACAGTGTTGACTGGAGCCAGGTTGAATAGTAAAGGTAGTGTTTTCCTCTTAAATATTATGCAGAATTTCCCTAAGAACTATTTCCTGATTTGTTAAGTTTTTTATCTCTAATGTGATGTTTTCATGGTTAAGATTGCTCACAATTGTTTATCTTTTTAGCCAAAGAAACCAAAAGCAAAGAACAAAATGGAAGAACAATTACCACAGCAGAAAGGAAGAAAAGATAAAGGGAAACGAAAGGCAACCAAATGATATTGTCCAGAAACCAGATGATTTTTATCTGATTGTAGCTCTGCTGATAGGAAACAATTGCAGAGACCAATCTCAATGTTTGCTGCTTAATATGACAGTTCAAGGAAAAGTGTAATTCCTTTCAGCTTCTATAAATTTATATTTACTGTCTTTACTCACTGCAGTAGAGATGTGAGAATTATTCACTGTATATATGCAATGCAAAAAAACTACCCTTTAGGTATTTTTTGAAACTGTACATTAACAAAATTTGGCACAAATTCCTTTTTTAAATAAATAATTTTTTGCAGTCTCATCAGCAACAGGAAGGTGATTCCTGTGTTACTTTCCTGTGCAGACATAATTGCTGAGAAAAGATTTGTGGATTAGCTGGTCTATTCCCTGCACTGGGCGCTGAAGCTTTGACATCTGTGAAACATTGGTTCCTGTTCTTACTATGGCCTTGTTTGCAACTAGTTTACCCTCTGACCATAGCAATACCAATACCAATGCGGTAAAGTTATCTTGCGAGCCTATAATCCGTCATCCCTTCTCTCTCTCTCGCCCTGTCAAAATGAAAGAAAAATTCAGATTCCTAGTTCTGCACTTTATTTTTATGAGATGAGTACAGAGGACTGTGTTATGCTGACAAAAACTGAAGATGTCAGATTATTCCCATGAGAGTAAAGCCATTAACTCAAGAATATATTGCAATTTTGGTGTTTTTTTTAAAAATCTCATTCACAAAAGACTTTCTGCTTGTAGGATGACTAGGGAGATGTATGCAAGGTTGCTCAGTTGTCACATCCTGGAATGAACAAGGAAGTATCATTGCCTAAGTCATGTGGCTGCATGCCATATTTTGAAAAGTTTAGTTACAATTAATATTCCAGCAATTTTTATGTCCAGACTTGGTACCTGATCCTGTTGAATACCCCAGCTTTCATTCAGTCACTGATTTGATTGGTTTGTCCCTAGTGAGGTGTAATATAATGCTTGTTGATTCCATGGAATATTTTTTGTTGCTCCTTCTTATGAAAGTCAAAGCAAGTTACTATGTGGAAATGTTTTTTTTTGTTACATTAAATGCTCTGAAAGCTTGTCACCAGAGATTATTGAAGTTTAAAAAGTGTTTTGATTTTTGTAGCTTCTATATTTTCTTCCATTACCTGGATGCAGGTGCATGCTCCTTATATATAACATTCACCAGAGATGCAAGGCGTCAAGTTGTTTCGTACATTAACCATGACAGCAACCTGTAGGTTTCGGGCCAAAGTATTTGGCTTCTTACTGTACTAGCAGAAAGGGTCGCTGGTACTTACTTTTAACCCAAGTAAATGAAATACTAAGGCTTGCATTGAATTAATACTTTATTGAATCCATTCGAAGCATTTCAAAATATCTGATGGATCATAGAAATATGCATGTTAATGGGCAAGAAAGCTTCCTTCTGTAGGAATTTCAGTATGCACAGGATGAGGTACGTACAACGGTTTTTAGATCAATGCTGTATTTGAGAAATGTCATCTCTCCCTGTGCATTATTGAATCCTCTCTTTGTGTAGGACTTGCAGTCATAAATGTTCACCTGGAGTACTAACAGCCAAGTCTAAAAACTTACTGTTTTAAAATGGAAGTTTTATTACTAATACCATACATTGTGACTTCAGGGCATGTATTTTTGTCTTGGGCAGAATGAGGAAACTCGTTCCTGTGAAAGGTGGCCCAATGGTTAGTTTTATTTCTGGTAAATTGAACTATGGCCAACAACAATTATAATTGTTGGTGAAAGTTTTTAGGTTAATTTGGTATGTATGTTAAAACAATGTATTTTAGTGTATTTCAATTACGGAGCATTGAAATCACCGGACTTTGGAGTATCCCATAAGTAAGTCAGGAATTCCTTTAAGATTTCAAATATTAATAATAAATCCAAAAAAATTGCAAAGGCAATCAAGGTATGATGTAAAACAAAAATTAAACTGAAGATAGTGAGTGTTTTTGTGTCCCTGCCTCTGAGCCAGGAGACCTGTTCTATACGTGTGTAATGTCATTCTGAATAGGTTGATTTTTTTTTTAAAAAACGCAGTGTGGATTTCATAAAGCCATTCAGAGCACTGTTTGTGAATGTTGGAGAGACTATAGACAGGGAGATTGTGAAAGCTAATTTTGTAATGCTCAACTACCTGCTTTATAAAAAACATTCTATGCTGATAGTAAAGTATTAAGAGTTCACAATGAACTTTATGATGAATTATAGATAAATACTTGAAGAAATCCATTTACAATTTGACCATAAAAATGCTTAAAAAGGAAATGTTTCAAATGTAGACGTGCATTGAAGAACTCCTGGTACTTTCAACAATGGTTTATGATGCTGGATCTGTAAAATAAATGACATTGTTAAATAAAAACAGAATGCCCAAGTGGTGCAGCAGGTCTAGCAGCACCACTGGAGAGAGAAACAATTAACACCGAGTCCAATGACTGTTCCCGTCTCCACAGATACAAATAAGATGGAGGTGCCAGTGTTGGACTGGGGTAGACAAAGTTAAAAAATCACATGACAAAGGGTTATAGTCCAACAGATTTATTTCAAAGCACAACTTTTCAGAGTGCTGCCAGACTTGCTGAGTTTCTCTAGCACTGACAATATTAAAATTGCGGAAAGAATAACTAGCCCTCATCAAATCTTGCTACAGTTCATTTGCAGTATGAAAACTGAAAATAATCAAATACAATTAATGTTGTATACATTTATAATTTATTGAAAATGGGACATTTTCAACTAATACTCTGATCTGACCTTCACACTAAGAGAAAATAGTGACATGGACTTTCAAGGTTTGGTATTAAACAATTTATTTTGAACTAGAAAAAAGGGGCTTAAATCTGATGTCCACTATTTAATTATTCTTGAATTATTAATAATTGTTTGATCTGGTCAGAAGCTAGGTGTTTTATATAGTGACAATTCAGAATGGGCCATAGAACGGAATGATTTTGACGTTTAGAATGTGGTGTTAGTCAGCTGAAGGTGCTTGAAAACCACCAAGTGGATATAGAAACAAAACTGTAGTATGTCATGTCTAGGTTTTTCCCAGAAAGAGTTGGAAACTGATCATTTCTGAAATTCTGTGGTATACATCTTGTTTTGATTTCATGAAAAATAATAATTTCCTGCTTGTCAGCTGTTTCATAGATGGCTTTGAAACTAAGTATTAGTGTAATATAGTAAAGATTAATTGTAAACTAGGTACTGGAGAAATTTGAATAAATCACTATTTGAATCTAACTTCAAACAAGTTATTGCTTTGAGTTAAAGTTGGGTTATGCGAGGGTTTATGGAACATCAGGTTAAGTTGCTATTAGTGTAAATGCTACTGCAGGACATTATGTAAAGCAAAGAAAACTTTATCTGGAAGGTAAAATTTCTTGGGATAAGGAAAGGCAAACAATCCTATCTAATTTCTACCCTTTTCGGTGCAATACTATAGGTGACAGCATCTTTCTGAAGTTGAGACTGAGTAGTTGAACCATATTTTCACTGGAAGGGCAGTGATGCATCTGTGTAAATAGTGTTGAGAAGGGATAGACAATCCATGCAGGAATATGACATAGTGGCAATATTGGAAACATGCTTCAAAGTGGTAGAATGAGGCATTCTTCTCTGAACACTATGTATTGAGAAGGAAACAAGAAAATGAGTAGCCATTGAGGTGAACAGAAAATGTACAGAGAAATCAGCTGTAAAAGTGGAAGCTGTTATTCCAAATTTGTGATCATCATAAACGTTTAGATTAGTAATGGAGTAAAGAAAGAAATGATAAAGTTTAGACTTGAAAGGTTAACTTCAAAGTGATGAGAAGGGATCTAGCCAGGGTTGAGTGGAACGAAAGACTGAACTGATACACATTAAGAACCAGCTACGTGGAAATGAGAGTGACATACAATACCTATGGGTCATATTAAAAACAAAGCAGTTGTGCAGTTAAAGGCTAGAATACTTAAAATTGGTGATTATTAAGGAATGATCTGACAAAACTATTAGAAGCGATGGATAGGAAATAGCAGTAGGCTGTTGCACCTTCTCTGACATTTGTGGCTGATCATCCACAATATCTCAAGTATCCAAATTATTTTCAGAACATACTTAGTAATGAAGCTTCTGCAGTCTTTGACAACAGCATTTTGAATAACCACCCGTTGTGTCTACATGTTGGCTTATAGTAAGCATAGTAAAGGATAAACTATTCTTTGGATGTCAATACTTCTAAAACTCACCACCGAAGAAACGTTATCTTACTAACATTGATTTAATTGTCCTTAAGACAAAGTCCATGGTTAGTTTTCATATTAAAGGATGGCACACAATAGTATTCCTCGATTCATGCTAGGACTACTACTGTTTTATTTTGCTATGTACAAATGACTTGGAGTTATGGCAAACAGGGTGATATAAACTGCCTGCAATAGTATCTTAGAAAAATGCTTTTACTGTGACCACTTCCACCTGCAACTTTTCCTCCAAGCTGATTACCATCCAGACTTGAAATTGTACTCCCATTCCTTCAGTGTCACTGGGTCAAAATCCTGGAACTAGTATTGTGGGTCTATCTATATAAAATGAAATGCAGTGGTTCAAGAAGGTAACTACCACTACCTTCAAGGACAACCAGGGATCGGCAACGAATGCTGCTTCCACATCTCATGGGTGAATTTTTTTTTCTTCTTTATTGGTTTCTGCTTTTTTGACTTTGTCATATAATCTTAGAAGGGAGTTGGGTACTTGAAGGAAACATAAACCTATGGGTTACAGCAGACTAGATTGCTTGGTAGAACCAAATGGCCTCAGTGGATAGTGATAATTGTACTAGCAATGATGAAATACAATTAATCAATCTCTTCACCCCCATACCTTGTACTTTGCATATCCAAAATTTCTCATGATTCTGCCTCATCTTGTAGTAGATATGGTGCTGGCTCAACAAGTGACAGCTGCTCCACACACAGCTTTTCTGAACACATAGGGCAAGCTTTCTCTGTAGCTAGTAGGCTAGTAAAGAAAACAAGTCCACAATTGACTATAATAAATACACTTTTCTGTGGTAAAGTTAGAAACACTAAAAATGAAGGCATACCTCTGTAAATAAATTTAGCACAGTAGGAATACAGATTTAAACCTAGTTCCCTTGAAATCTAAATGTTAAGATGCTCCCTTTACAATTAGGTCACAAACCCCCCCCCACACCACCACCTTAGTCAGTATTACACCACTTGAGACTTTACACATTAGAGGAGATTATTTTGTGTTGTTTTCTACTCACACTTTGAACTCAGAGTATAAACCAGGAAAATCGCAATGGGGGCAAACTGTCCAATCATCCTTCACCATGTGGCGGCCCTGGTGAAACAAATTCCAATCTGCACGTTGTTTGCATTGAATAATGGTATACACATGGTCTCACTTTAAATTTCAAGTTATTATTAAAATCTAATGCTAACTCTCCAAAAAGAAATATTCAAGCTTCATAGAAAAGTACCCAATTACTAATTTATTTTAAAATGTTTTTGGGGTCACCGAGAAGGCTGCAAATTCTCCTATAGCTTTGAACCCTTTGTACTTTTTGAACTTAAAGACTGAGGTACCAAATTGCAGTTCTATGTAGGAACCTACCCAACTTGGGATGTCTATAATTATCCAGCTTAACTTTTAAAAAAGGCATATTCCAGGGTACATATTACAGGAAACAAAAACTGAGGCACTGAGGAATGAAGTGAAATTTACCATTAACTTGAATTACATATTGGCTTGGATTTTAATCATCCAATTTAATCCTCGTGCATGAGTCTGAAAACATAAAAGTACTCTTCATATTTCAAATCTCCAGCATTTTATGTTTTGAATTTCAGTTTACAAATAGTGAGCTAAACCTTACTGATTTATCCATCCTTAGCTGTGGATTGAAACAAGAATAAAGTTTAAAAACTCAGCAGCTGTTATAGGAGACAACAAGGAGCTTCTGGGAGACTGGAGAGCAGAGTGGAGAAAGAAAATGGGGAAATAAGCAATCAGTGAAGATACTGCTTTGTGTGAGTCATTCAGAACAGTGTCAGTAGATGTGGGAGCAGGTTAACTGGAAATGTCTGCACAGCAGTTAAGATAAAATAAATCATTTATCATTTTCTTTTAAGAGATACCTAATGATTAAACGGGAATTTATAGAATAAATAACAGTAGTTTGAATAAGAGCATTTGAAAAAAAAATCTAGGAGTAGTCAAATGTACATTGCTCTAGAATTGCTTTCTAATCAACATATTTCTGAAGACAAAGATAAATGATTAGCATGATAGAGAGTGATATCTCAAGTTCAGAACACAGACATACAAAAGCTTTGAATAGAAACAAAAAATGATAAAGGCAAGATGTCACTTATAGGAGTTGTGTACAGGGCCCCTAACTAACTATATGATAGGGTAGAATATAATGTAAGAAATAATTGGAGATTGTCAGAAAGGTAAAGTCACCATGATCCGAGAAGACCAGAGGACTGCGCTCTCCTTAGAGGGAGGTGACTGGTGGTGGTTTAACCTGAGTTACCACACAAGGGTAAGGCCAAGAAGGTGGGTGTTTCATGATGGCCTCAGCTGGTAGATTATTGATGCCACTCTGCCTCAAACTAGCAGCCCACCCATCAGAATGGTACAGAGCAACGAGGAGAGAAGGTGAGGTGAAGCGAGGGCTGCCAGGAAGGGTAAGTTTTCCTGCTTAAAAAGGGACTTACCTCAGGAGTCAGGCCTCCATTTTAACAGCAACGAGGAGAGAAGATGGAGTGAAGCGAGGGCTGCCAGGAGGGTAAGGGCTTAATTTGTATTTGGACAGAGGCCAAGCCCAAGATACTACACGTTACAGTATCTCCCTCCTGCCCCCCTCCTCGAACCAGAAGAAAAAGATTCTGTAGGGTAAAGCTTTTTTTTTTCTTATCCTTTTTTTTCATATATTTAAGTGCATTGTTTGATTTTAGTTCATATAAAGCTAAGCTTACAATGGCAGGGGACCTCAGACCTGTGGCATGTGCCTCTTGCTTGATGTGGGAGCTTGGGAATGTGTCTGACGTCCTGACTCTTACACTTGCAAGAAGTTATGTCCAGCTGCAGCTCTTGTTTGACCGCATGACGGCTCTGGAGCTATAGATGGATTCACTGTGGAGCCTCTGCGATACTGAGGAGGTCGTGGATAGCACGTTTCGTGAACTGGCCACACCGCAGGTTAGAATTGCTGAGGGAGATAGTGAATGGGTGATCAAAGGACAGAAAAAGAGGAGGAAGGCACTGCAGATGTCCCCAGTGGGGAGTAGATTGTGGTCCTGTGACCGAAAACGGGACTCCCAGATGGTATGACGACTCCCAGGTGCTCGGGTCAGGGATGTCACCGATTGGCTGCAGAGCATTCTAAAAGGGGAGGGTGAACAGCCAGTTGTCTTGGTGCACATAGGCACCAACGATATAAGCAGAAAACGAGATGAGGTCCTGAAAAAAGAATTCAGGGAGCTAGGAGAGAAGTTAAAAGAGGAGGACCTCAAAGGTAGTGATCTCGGGATTACTACCAATGCCACATGCTAGCCAGCGAAGAAATGAAAAAATAGGCAGGATGAACATGTGGCTTGAGAGATAGTGTAGGAGGGAGGTGTTTAGATTTGTTGAACATTGGGACCGGTTCTGGGGAAGGTGGAACTATTACAAAATAGACAGTCTACATCTGAACCAGACTGGAACCAATGTCCTTGGGGGAGTTTCTGCTACTGCTGTTGGGGAGGTTTTAAACTAAGGTGCCAGGGGACTGGGAACCAGAACAGAAAGCAAGTAGGCAACAAGGTGAAGACTAGAGACTGTGAGAATCATGAAGATACCATTAATAAAGGGAAGAGTAGGCAGAGAGTGGATAAGCGCAAAAGTACTGGTGGCCGGAAATGCATCTACTTTAATGCAAGGAGTATAGTGTGTTAGGAGATGAACTTAGGGCTTGGATTGGTGCCTAGGAGTATGATGTTATTGCAATCTCAGAGACTTGGTTGAAGGAAGGGCATGATGATTGGCAACTAAATGTTCCAGGATATAGATGCTTCAGACAGGACAGGGAGGGAAGTAAAGGGGGAGGGGTGAACTTTGATTGCTGGTCAGTGATGATATCACGGCTGTGCTAAAGGAGGACACTATGGAGGTCATGGGTAGTGAGGCATTATGGGTGGAGCTGAGAAATAAGAAGGGCGCAGTTACATTGTTGGGGCTGTATTACAGACCTCCCAACAGTGAGCATGAGGTAGAAGAACAAATAGGTAAGCAGATTATGGAAAGATAGGCAATAGATTAGTTGTGATGGGAGATTTTAATTTTCCCAGCATTGACTGGGATACACGTTTTGTCAGAGGTCTGGATGGGGCAGAATTTGTAAGAAGCGTCCAGGAGAGTTTCCAGAGCAGTATATCAATAGTCCAACGAGGGAAGGGGCCATATTGGACCTGGTCCTGGCTCGTTCCCCGGTATAAGTGGTGGGAATTGCGATGGGGAATTTCTTTGGAAACAGTGACCATAATTCTGTAAGTTTTAGAATACTCATAGATAAAGATGACAATGGTCCTAAGGGAAGATAGTACTAAATAGGGCCAAGGCCAATTAGGCAGGAGCTCGGAAATGTGGATTGGACACATCAAATTGGACTTCTCTTCAAATAGCTATGTGGGAGGCTTTCAAAGATAGTGCAGGATAGGCATGTCTCGTTGAAAGCAAAGGATAGGAAAGGCTAAATTCGTGAACCGTGGATGACCGGAGAAATTGTACAACTAGCCAAGAGGAAAAGGGAAGCGTACATAAGGTCTCAGCAGCTAAGAACAGAACAGGCCCTGGAGGAATATCGGGAGTAGGACAAGTCTTAAACGAAGAATCAAGCAGGCTAAAAGGGGTCATGAAATAGCTTTAGCAAGCAGAATTAAGGAAAATCCCAAAACATTTTATTCTTATTTAAGAAGCAAGTGGGTAACTAGAGAAAGGATTGGTCCACTAAAGGATAAGGAAGGAAGGCTGTGTGTCGAACCTGAGATAATGAGAGAGATTCTGAATGATTACTTTGTATCAGTGTTCACTGAGAAGAGGAACAGGATGAATGTTGAGGTTAGAGATAGAAGTTCGATTACTCTGGATCACGTTGACATAAGTAGGGAAGGTGTGTTGGGTAGGCTAGAGGTTATTAAGGTGGACAAATCCCCAGGACCAGATCGGATCGATCCCAGGTTGCTGAGGGAGGTGAGCGAGGAAATAGCTGGGACTTTGACAAATATCTTTGTGGCATCCTTAAACACAGGTGAGGTGCCTGAGGACTGGAAGGTTGCTCATAATGTCCCCTCTGTACAAGAAGGGTAGTAGAGATATTCCGGGTAACTACAGACCAGTGAGCCTGATGGTGGTGAGAAAGTTGCTAGATTTGTTGATGATAAAGATAGGAAAGTAAATTTTGGGGAGAACAATGAGCCTTCAAATGAGATTTAATTGAGTGGGCCAAAATCTAATAAATGGTGTATGTAGGAAATTATCACGCTGCCCATTTTGGCCACAACAATAAAAAACTATCTGAATGATGAGAGATTGCAGAGCTCCAAGATATAGAAGGATCGGAGTATCCTCACGCATGAATTACAACACTGGGCGCATGCTGATGCACTAATAATCAGGAAAGCTAATGACATTTTTTTTTGCCCATCCCTAATCACACACAGGGAAGTTAAGATACCTACCTATATGCCAGATAAAGGCAGATTTCATTTTTGAAAGGACATTAATAAACCAGATGGATTTTAACAACAGATCATTCTGCTATAATGTGCATTTCATCAATGCAAATTGGCCATAATGTAATTGATGAATTGTGAACATTGTTTGGATAAGGCAAACTTTCTACTGAACAGGTATAGCGATTTGTACAGCATGATTTTCTATTGTTCGAGGTTAGAGAAGAACATAACTAGCATTTTAGCAGAATGCCCTGTAGTTACATTGTGTCCATTAAATGAACTTTTTATTGCAGATTTTTCCTGAATTCAGATTTCACCATCTGCCATGATAGGATTCAAACTTGTGCCCCAGCATGTTATATGAAAAGTGAGGATGGCAGATGCTGGAGATTACAGTTGAGAGTATAGTGCTGGAAAAGCACAGCAGGTCAGGCAGCATCTGAGCTGCAGGAGAGTTGATGTTTCAAAGGCCCTTCATCAGGAATGTGAGCTGAAGGGGCGGTGAAATAAACGGGAGGGGAATGGGATGGGAGGGGGAGGAGGAGGAGGTGGGAAGATAGCTGAGAGTGTGATGGGTAGATGGAGGTGGGGGCAATGGCGATAGGTCAGAGGGGAAGGTAGAGCAGATAGATGGGAAGGAAGATGGACAAGTAGGACAGGTCACAAGGGTGGTGCTAAGTTGGAAGTTTGTAACTGGGATAAGGGGGAGTGGCAAATGAGGGAACTGGTGAAGTCCAGATTGATGTGATGGAGTGTCTCGAGGTGGAAGATGAGGTGTTCCTCTTCCAGGCATTGGGTGGTTAGGGAGAGGTGATGGAGGCGGCCCAGGACCTGCATGTCCTCAGCAGAGCGGGAAGGGGAGTTGAAGTGTTCAGCCATGGGGCGGTGGGGTTGGTTGGTGCACGTGCCCCAGAGATATTCTCTGAAGCGCTCTGCGAGTAGGTGTCTTGTCTCCCCAGTGTAGAGGAGACTGCATCGGGAGCAACAGTTGCAGTAAATGACGTGTGGAAGTGCAGGCGAACCTTTGATTGAAGTGGAAGGCTCCTTTGGGGCCTTGGATGGAGGTGAGGGGGAGGAAGTCTGAGTGCAGGCTTTGCAATTCTTGCGATGGCAGGGGAAGGTGCCGGAAGGGTTGGGTGGGTTTGTGGGCGGCATGGACCTGACGAGGGAGTCGCAGAGGGAATGGTCTTTATAGAAAATGGATAGGGGTGGGGAGAGAAATATATCTCTGGTGGTGGGGTCAGTTTGTAGATGACGGAAATGGCAGAAGATGATGGGATGTATCCGGAGGCTGGTAAGGTGGAAGGTAAGGACCAGGGGGTTCTTTCCTTGTTGCAGTTGGAGGGATGGGTTTAAGGGAAGAGGTGCAGAAAGTGGGTGAGACCCGTTAGAGGGCATCATCAACCATATGGGAAGGGAAATTGCGGTCTTTAATGAAGGAGGCCATCTGGTGTCTTCTGTGGTGGAACTGGTCATTCTGGGAACAGATACAGTGGCAAGTGGGAATAAGGGAGAGCATTTTTATAGGAGGCAGGGCGAGAGGAGGTGTAATCGAGGTAGCTGTGGGAGTTTGTGGGTTTGTAGAAGATGTCAGTGTTAAGTTGGTCACGGTTGATGGAGAGGTCCAGGAAGGGGAGGGTGGTGTCTGAGATGGTCCAGGTGAATTTAAGGTCAGTATGGAATGTGTTGGTGAAGTTAATGAACTGTTCAATCTCCTTGTGGGAGCACAAGGTGGCGCAAATGCAGTCATTAATGTAGTGGAGAAAAAGGTAGGGAATGGTGCCGGTGTAACCGTGGAAGATGGACTGTTCCAGATAACCGATAAAGAGACAGGCATAGCTGGGGCCTATGGCTACCCCTTTCACCTGGAGGAAGTGGGAGGATTCAAAAGAGACATTAACGAGGGTGTGGACCACTTCAGCCAAATGAATGAGAGTGTCACTGGAAGGATACTGGTGGTGATGTTGGGAGAGGAAGAATCAGAGAATGTGGAGGCCCTCATCATGGCAGATGGAGGTGTATAGGAACTCGGTGTTGGGGGCCAGGGAAACAAAAGTCTTGGAGGAGGTGGAGGTTGTGGGTGATGTCCTGATCGTATTTGGGGAGTTCCTACACCATGGGGGGATAGGACAATATTGAGGTATGTGGAGATGAGTTTGGTGGGGCAGGAGCAGGCTGAGACGATGGATCGGCCGGGGTAGTGAGGCTTATGGATCTTGGGTTGGAGGTAGAACTGGGCAGTGCAGGGTTCCTGAGCTATGAGGTTGGAAGCGGTGGGTGGGAGATCCCCTGAGGTGGTGAGGTTGTGTACAGTATTGGAGATGATGGTTTGGTGATGGGAAGTGAGTTTGTGGTCGAGGTGGGAGTGGAGGTGTCTTCAAGTTGGCGCCTGGTTTCAGCAGTGTAGAGGTCAGTGTGCCAAACTACCACTGCACCCCCTTTATCCGCTGGTTTGATGGGGAGGTTGGGATTGAAATGGAGGGCTGCACATTGCGAGGGTGAGAAGTTGGAGTGGGTGAGGGCAATTCTGTTGGCGGTATTCAGGTGAGTGGCGTGATCTCCGCCCCACCAACACCACCTATGCCTGTGCCACGCGTTCCGCCACTTCAGCCCCTTTTATTGCTGCTGCCGCTGCCGCAGCCACTTCTGCCCTCACTGACACCACTCACCTGAACACTGCCAACAACATTGCCACCCCACCTCCGCCAGTTCCAGACGAGCATCACTTCAGTAAATGACATCACCCTCCCATCCCTCTATTACCACACCCACTTCAGTTACAGCCTCCACCCCCACTCTCAGCTCCAGCCCTACCCCAGGTTCCAACTCCCGGTCCTGCTGAGTTTTTGCCATCCCTCCAGACCTCCCCCTCAGTGAGGCAGAATGATCAGGCCTCAGCAAAGGCCTCACCTTCTTCATCCCCCTCCTCTCCTGGATCAATGAATTCAACAAGTGTTGTGACATCGAACACATCTTCCGCTGCCTCTGCCTCTGAGCTTACTTTTTCTATCAAGACTCTCAACCGCCTTCCAAGGACCCCTTTGCCCGTCTCCAACACACTCCATGCTGGTCTGTTACCCAGCCTCGATCTCTTTATTTTCAACTGCCGCCTCAATCTGTCCATTCTCCTCCCATTTATCTCACCACTCCCTTGGCCCCATTTCTGACAAAGGACTTTTTTACGAAACATCGACTCTCCTGCTTCCTGCTGCTGCCTGATTTGCTGTGTCCCTCCACCACCACACTCCAGCCTGGAGTTCAAAGTTATTTATCCAATAGGATTACCATTATGCCACAGTTTTATTGTTTATTAATTTATTGGAGGAACAACTGTATCTAAAAGCTGGGAGGTTATGCTTCAGTTGTGCACAGAACAGTCTCCTTATTTAAGAAAGCATGTCAATACAGTAGAAGCAATTCAGAAAAATGTACTGGACTAATACCAGGAATAGGCAAGTTGTCGTACAAGAAAAGGTTGGACAGACTTGACTTGCATCTGCTCGAGTTTAGAAGAATAAGAGATTACTTAATTAAAGCTTTTAAGATCCTGAGGGAATGTAACCAGGTGCATGTGAAGAGGATTTTTCCACTTGTGGAAGAATCTAAAAACTGAAGGGGACACCCATTTTAAATAGAGATTTTTTTTCTCACTCAGGGTCATAAGCCTTTTGAAATTGGTCTTAAAAATACTGCCTTTTAAGTTTACAAAGATCGATATACTCTTGGCTCAGCAAGGGGCTGAAGCATTATCAGGTCAGATGGGAATGTGGATTTGATCTTACAATCAGATAAGTGATTACCCGATTGAACGGTGGAGCAGTCTCAAGAGAGGATGTTGTGAAACTTGAAAGGGTTCAGAAAAGATTTATAAGGATGTTGCCAGAGTTGGAGGATTTGAGCTACAGGGAGAGGCTGAACAGGCTGGGGCTGTTTTCCCTGGAGCATCGGAGACTGAGCGGTGACCTTTTAGAGGTTTATAAAATCATGAGGGGCATGGATAGAATAAACAGACAAGATCTATTCCCTGGGATGGGAGAGTCCAGAACTAGAGGGCATAGGTTTAGGGTGAGAGGGGAAAGATTAAAAAAAAAAGACTGAAAGGGCAACTTTTTCCATACAGTGTGTGGTATGTGTATGGAATGAGTTGCCAGAGGAAGTGGTGGAGGCTGGTACAATTGCAACATTTAAAAGGCATCTGGATGGGTATATGAATAGGAAGGGTTTGGAGGGAAATGGGCGGGATGCTGGCAGGTGGGACTCGACTAGGTTGGGATATCTGGTCGGCATGGATGAGTTGGACCGAAGGGTCTGTTTCCATGCTGTACATCTCTATGATAAACTGCCTCACTGTTGCTCCGAACTCTCAAGTACTCCTGAACGCTCTGCTGCCAATCACTAAAGACACTGAGAAACAATAAATTTTTAATTTGAAAGAAATTTTGCATCCTATTAGAAATGCTCCAGCCATTTTTTTTTGATACTCACAGTAACAATGCAGTAAGGCAGATTGTTTTTACAACCTGAACAGAGCAGCTCACACTCTGGCAACTGAAAAGCACAGTACGGACAAGGCGAAGTAAACTCTTCCACTTCTGATTGGTCAGGACGCCTGGTCAAAAACATTGCAAGGTTTATTTTCCATTGTAAACTTTTGTAACAAGTAAGTTTCTCTTCTGTTTTGAGCCCTCATATAAAGCCTCTTTACCCCACCTTAAAACCACTTCTCACTCAACTTTATCCATGACAATACCACACGAGATCTAACAATATATTACCTAATATGCTCACTAATATTTAAAGTTCTTTAGTGCTAATCACAGAAAATAATATCTTAAAGAACAAACCATGTAATGCACAATGGACTTCACCTTCATACATTGCCAGATTTCAATAACTTTTATGATTGTGTACACTTGTAATGGGCAAACAGACAAGGCTAACAAGCAAAAGTCTGAAACAGGCAGAAACTTGCAGATGATTTGTGGAAGTGACATATTTACAGCTTTACAGTAGGTGCATGTCACTTTTAGTTACTGACCAAAAATAGAGAGCCATGCACTGTGCAGTACAAAGAGGCTGGAAGAAGATCCTTTATGCTTGACCAATACATGATTTTACATTCATACCATTAGCACCTATCCAAACTTCTAGTTGGATCTGTAAATAATCATGCAAACAGTCTAATCCAGAAAAGTAGCCTCACTAATAACTTTGGTTCTAGTTCAACTTTGTTAGCAATGATGTGACCACTCAAGCCGGTAGGCATAAAAGGGCCAATCATTTGGTTTTAAGTAATGTATCTCCTTCAACCAAAATCACTAAAAGCATCAGTTGAAAACTGGGAACAAAATATTATTCTGCTGTTAAAGTGTAGATAAGAATGTTAAAGGCCAGACTGGTTTATTTTCAACATTTGATAGCACAGTTTGTAGTTCCCTAACCAGTTTGCTTGTCGATTTCAGCTTATAGTTTGACTGAGTCTATGGCAGGTAGTGAGACAATCAACAAGAGGGAAAAATCTACCAAATAGATGTTGCAACTCAAATCAAAGAGGGATTGTGGGTTGTCAGCAGCAGAAGATGTGTTCAAGCATAATCTGTAACCTCATTACACATCCCCACTCTACCATTACCACCAAGCTGGGATATCTCCATTATCTTTGCAACTCTAAGCTCTCATGCTGCTCAAATAGGAAACACTGAGTTATCTTTTTCAAGTTGGTGACCAGTGACAGGTAGGGTTCCACAGGGATTAGTCTGGGACTGAACTGTTTACAATCTATGTTATTGGCTTGAAGGAAGAAAGCGAACGTACTGTAGCCAAGTTTATGGATGACACAAAAATAGGTGGAATAGCAGATTGCGAGGGGCATACAAACAATTTAGAGAAACTAATAGGCTAAGTAAATTGGCAAAAAGTTGGCAAATTGTAAAGTTGTTCATTTTGGAAGGAAGAACAAATGAATGTTTTTATTTAAATGGAGAAAAACTGTAGAAAGCTGCAACACAAACAGACTTCGAGGTAGCTGTGCATGAAACACAGAAAGCTAGCACATTCCTGAAGGAAGGTTATACCCGAAACATTGACTTCTTCATCTCCTGATGCTGCATAGCTTGCTGTGTTCTTCCACTATCTGCAGGTTTTAGTCTCTAAGCACAAAAGGTGCAGCAGGAAATCAGGAAAACCAATGGAATGTTCACCCAAGGAATACAACAGATAAGGCAGATGAGCTTAGCGTCTGGATTATTACATGGAACTACGATGTGGTAGCCATTACAGAAACTTGGTTGAGAAAGGGCATGACTGACAGCTCAACTTTCAAAGGTTTAGATGTTTCAAGCATGATAGGGTGGGGGGTTGGGGGTGGGGGGTGCGGTTTGCATTTCTGATTAAACAGCATGTCACAGCTGCACTAACAGGAGGGCTCATCCAGTGAGGACATATGGGTAGAATTCAGGAATAAGAAAGGTGCAGTCACTATGATGCCGCTATTCTTTCGGCTTCCCAATTGTCAATGGGAGACAGATATGTAGACAGATCATGAAAAAATCTAAAAAAAAACAGGGTTGCCGTAGTGGGTGATTCTAACTTCCATTATATTTACTGGGATTCCCTTATTGCCAGGGGGTTAGATGTGCAGAATTTGTTAGGTGCATTCAGGAGGGTTTCTTAAAACAATATATAAATAGTACAATGAGGGAAGAGGCCATTCTAGATCTTGCATTGGGAAATAAATGGCCAGATGATCAAATTTTCAGTGGGCAAGTGTTTTGGGAACAGTGATCATAATTCCATAAGTTTTAATATAGTTATAGATAAGACTGATTTTCAGATGAGAGTGTTAAATTCGGGGAAGGCTAATTACAATAGTATTATGGAATGAACTGGAGAAATTAGATTGGTGGTGCTGTATGACAGTAAATCTACATTGGCCATGTGGGTGTCTTAAATGCCAGCTGATTGGTGTTCAGGACCAGCATGTTTCTGACAGGATGAAAGATGAAGAGCTTTTGCCTGAAACGTTGATTTTTCCTGCTCCTCGGATGCTGCCTGACCTGCTGTGCTTTTCCAGTACCACTCTAATCTAGACTCTGGTTTCCAGCATCTGCAGTCCTCACTTTTGCCCAGGATAAAAGCTAAGAATGGCAAGATTTGGGAAGCCTGGATGACAAGAGAAATCGAAAGTTGAGGCAAGGGAAGAGATTGCTGGGGCCTTGATGGAGATCTTTGTATTCTCTTCAGCCACAAATGAAGTCCTAGAAGGCTGGAGAATATCCAATATTTAAGAAAGGCAACTGAATAATCTAGGAAATTAGAGGCTGACGCGTCTCATATCAGTGGTAGGGAAATTGTTGGGGAAGATTCTTAGGGACAGGATTTACTTACATTTGGAAATAAGAGGACTTATTAAGGACAGTCAGCTTGGCTCTCTGCAGGGGAGGTCTTGCCTTTCAAATTTGAGTGTTTGAGGAAGTGACGAAGATGATTGATGAAGTTAGACAGTGGACATAGTGTATATTGACTTTACTAAAGGATTTGGCAAGGTTGCTCATGGTAGGCTAGACTATTAAGTCACATAGGATCCACAATTAGTTGGTAAATTGGATACATAATAGATTATTCATACAAGATAGATGATAGTTGTGGAGGGTTTTGGGTGAGGATTCTGGGTAATCCAAGATGGAGGATGGCAAAAATTGTTGCTGTAAGAGCTGCTCCTTTTTTGAAGTATTTTAGGTGTTGGAGGTGATTTCCTTGAATTCCATGAGCAATAATTACTATTATACACTGTTGCATTGTTTTGGAACTTCAGGGACAGAAAAAAAACAAAACAACGGTACTTTAAAAATGAGGAAATGAACAAGGTAGTGACACATGGTGGCAGAGAGAGAGAAATGCATTGCTGTCTGACAGAGCAGTGAATTTGCACGGCTACTGCATTTGCTGTTTGAGTTCAAGTATTTCTCGACATCAGAAAAATTAACAAACAGCAAAATTCACAGGTGACCTTGAAGGAACGTGTGTGGGAAAGCTCACAGCACAGGAGCACATAAATGCTTGACTTTTAAGTAAAGTGGTGAGTAGAGCAGATTATTTTTGGTTATGTTTTATTGAGATCTGTCTCTTGATTAAAATTTAAAAATATCAAACACAGGTACTAAGTTAGCCCAGACCAGGGTTTTTTAGAGCAGTAAGACGGTGCTATTTCCTGTAGATTGTTAAGGTGCAAAGATGGCCTTGAGTAGATTGATGTGCTCTTCCGGTCAGATATGGAAGATTAGGGAGAATTTCCATGTTACTGATGATTACATCTGCAGTAACTGTGTGGTTGCGAATCCTATCAGATGACATTGATCCGTTGGAGCGGCACTTTGAGCCAATGAGGAATTTACAGGAGCAAGGGGGTGTGATGGATGGCAGGTATAGGAAGGGAGAAAAACCATAAATACAGTCAGGTAGATGGGTTACTGCCAGGAAAGGTAGGAGAGGGAGGCAGGTAGTGCTATCCCCATCTCAAACAAGTATGTGGTTTTGGAAAAGGTAGGGGGTGATGGACTCTCAGGGGAATGTAGCACAACAGCCAAGTTTCTGGTACCGAGACTAGCTCTAATGTAACGAAGGGTATGTCAGGTTCCAAGTCTTAGAGGACACCCTAGTCGGAGGCACAGACAGACATTTCTGCTGCTGACAGCGAGAAATCAGAATGGTGTGTTATATCCCTGGTGCCAGGATCAAGGATATCTCAGAGAGAGTGCAGAATATTCTCAAAGAGGAGAGAGACCAGCAGGAGACTGTTGTGTACATTGGAACTAATGACATAGGAAGGGAAAAGGATGAGATTCCGAAGGGAGTATGTAGGAAGTTAGCAAGGAATTTAAAAAGGAGGTCCTTGAGAGTATAATATCTGGATTACTCACAGTGCTATGAGCTAATGACAGTAGGAATAGGAGGATAGAGCAGATGAGTATGTGGCTGAGATGGTGCAGGGGAGAAGGGTTCACATTTCTGGATCATTGGAATCTCTTCTGCAGTAGAAATGACTTGTACAAGAAGAACAGATTGCACCTGAAGTGGAAGGGGACTAACATACTGGCAGAGAGATTTGCTTGAGTGCTCGAGAGGATTTAAACCAGTAAGGTGGTGAGGTGGGACCCAGGGACATTATGAGGAAAGACATCACTCAGACTAGCACAGTCAGAAAAAGGAGCAAGTCAAAGAGTCAGGATAGGCAGGATCAAACCAGAGAATGAGGTAAATTAATCTGCATTTATTTCAATGCAAGGGGTCTAACAGGGAAGGCAGATGAACTCAGGGCATGGTTAGGAAATGGCACTGAGATATCACAGCAATTACAGAGATGTGGCTCAGGGATGGACAGGACTGGTAGCTTAATGTTCCAGGATACAAATGCTATAGGAAGGATAGAGAGGGGGGCAAGAGAGGAGGGGGAGTGGCATTTTTGATAAGGGATAGCATTACAGCTGTACTTAGGGAGGATATTCCTTGGAATATGTCAAGGGAAATTGTGGGTGGAATTGAAGAATAAGAAAGGGATGATTACCTTATCTGGATTGTACTATAGATTCCCCTAATAATCAGTGGGAAATTGAACAACAAAGTTGTAAGGAGATCTCAGTTGTCTCTAAGAATAATGGGGTGGTTATGGAAGGGGATTTTAACTTTCCAAACACAGACTGGGACTGCCATGGTGTGACGGGTTTAGACGGAGAGGAATTTGTTTAATGTGTACAAGAAAAGATTTTCCTAATTCAGTATGTGGATGTATGTACTAGAGAAGGTTCAAAACTTGACCTATTCTTGTGAAATAAGGCAGGGCAAGTGACTGAGGTGACAGTGAGGGAGCACTTTGGGGCCAGCGACCATAATTCTATTAGTTTTAAAACAGTGAGAGAAAAGGATAGACAGGGTCTACAAGTTGAAATTCAAAATTGGTGGAAGGCCAATTTTGACAGTATTATACAAGAACTTTCAAAAGTTGATTGGTGTGGATTTTCACAGGTAAAGGAATGGCTAGAAAATGGGAAGCATTCAAAAATGAGATAACAAGAGTCCAAGAGACAGTATGTTCCTGTTAGGGTGAAAAGAAAGGCTGGTAGATGTAGGGAATGCTGGATGACTAGAGAAATTGAGGTTTTGGTTAAGAAAAAGGAGGAAGCATATATCAGTTATAGACCAGCAGAGATCGAGTGAATCCTTAGAACAGTATAAAGGCAGTAGGAGAATGGTCCACGTAAATTTAAGGTCAGGGTGGAACACAATCACCAACACATTCCACCCTGACCTTAAATTTACCTGGACCATCTCTGACATCTCCCTCCCTTTCCTGGACCTCTCCATCTCCATTAATGACAACTGACTTGACACTGACATTTTTTTTTTACAAACCCACTGACTCCCACAGCTACCTGGATTACACCTCTTCCCACCCTATCTCCTGCAAAAATGCCATCCTGTATTCCCAATTCCTCCGCCTCTGCCGTATCTGTTCCCAGGAGGACCAGTTCCACCACAGAACAAACCAGATGGCCTTCTTCTTTAGAGACTGCAATTTCCCTTCCCACGTGGTAAAAATGCCCTCCAATGCATCTCGTCCACATCCCGCACCTCCACCCTCAGACCCTACCTCTCCAACCATAACAAGGACAGAAATCCCCTGGTGCTCACATTCCACTCTACCAACCTTTGCATAAACCAAATCATCCGACGACATTTCTGACACCTCCAAATGGACTCCATCAACAGGGATATATTTCCCTCCCCACCCCTTACCGCCTTCCGCAAATACCATTTCCTCCGTGACTACCTGGTCAGGTCCACGCCCCTCAACAACCCACCCTCCCGTCCTGGCAGCTTTCCCTGCCACCACAGGAATTGCAAAACCTGCGCCCACACCTCCTCCCTCACCTCCATCCAAGGCCCCAAAGGAGCCTTCCACATACATCAAAGTTTTACCTGCACATCCACCTGCACATTTATTGTATTCGTTGCTCCCGATGTGGTCTCCTCTACATTGGGGAGACTGGATGCCTCCTAGCAAAGCGCTTTAGAAACATCTCCAGGGCACCCACACCAATCAACCACACCGCCCTGTGGCCCAACTTTTCAACTCCCCCTCCCACTCAGCCGAGGACATGGAGGTCCTGGGCCTCCTTCACCGCTGCTCCCTCACCACCTGACGCCTGGAGGAAGAATGCCTCATCTTCTGCCTCGGAACACTTCAACCCCAGGGTATTAATGTGGACTTCACCAGTTTCCTCATTTCCCTTCCCCCATCTCACCCCAGCTCCAAACTTCCAGCTCAGCACTGTCCCCATGACTTGTCCTACCTGCCTATCTTCCTTTCTACCTATCCACTCTATCCTCCTCCCTAACCTATCACCTTCATCCCCACCCCCATTCACCTATTGTATTCTAAGCTACTTTCTCCCCAACCCCACCCTCCTCTCATTTATCTCTCCACCTTGCAGGCACTCTGTTTCTATTCCTGATGAAGGGCTTTTCCCCAAAAAGTCGATTTTCCTGTTCCTCGGATGCTGCCTCAAATGTTGTGCTTTTCCAGCACCACTCTAATCTAGAGTCTGGTTTCCAGCATCTGCGGTCCTTGTTTTTACCTACTGGGATAATGTGGGGGGAGGGGGAATGAGGAAGCTGTTGAAATTCACATTTATCCCATGTGGTTGCAAGGTTCCAAGATGGAATATGAGGTGTTCCTCCTCCAGGAGTTGGGTGGTAATGGTTTGGTGGTGAAGGCCCAGGACCTGCATATCCTTGACTGAGTGGGAGGGGGAGTTGAAGTGTTCAGCCATGGGGCGATGGTGTTGGTGGGTGTAGAAAAAAAGGTAAGTACTGGGTATCCTGTTCAGGTCCAAACTGGGTTGGTCTGAACGTGGTCAGGAGTCCATATGGATTCAGATGGTTCCGTAGGCAGGTACTGAGGAAGGACATGTGGCTGTGGTAGCGAGTCTGCTTGAGGACGTGGCTGAAGAGCTTCAGGGCAGAGGAGAGGACTTGGGGAGTACAGTGATGGTAAGCAGGTTAGCAAGATTAGATCACATGGAATAATAGGGAGAACTAGCCTTTTGGATACAGCAGTCAGAGGGGGATGGTGGAGGGTAGCCTTTCAGACAGGAGGCTTTTTGTAATTTATGCAAGTAATTTGAATGTGAACTTAGGAGGTGTAGTTAGTAAGGATGTGGATGACACCAAAACTTGATGTGTGGTGGACAGCAATGAAGGTTACCTCAGAGCATAATGGGATCTTGATCAGATGGGCTAATGAGCGGCAGATGAATTTTAATTTAGATAAATGTGAGGTACCGCATTTTGGAAATACAAATCAGGGCCGGACTTATATACTTAATGGCAAGGTCCTGACAGTGTTACTGGAAAAAGGGACATTGGAGTGCAGGTTCATATTTCCTTTGAAGTGTAGTCACAGGCAGATAGGGTAATGAAGAAGGCATTTAGTATGTTTTGCTTTATTGGCCTGATTAAATGAGTTGGGAGGTCATGTTGTGGCTGTAGGACATAGGTTAGGGCACTTTTGTAATATTGTGTGCAGTTCTGGTCTCCCTCATATCGGAAGGGTGTTGTGAAACTTGAAAGGGTTTGGAAAAGATTTACAAAGATGTTGCCAGGGTTGGAGTGTTTGAGCGATAGGGAGCAGCTGAATAGGCTGGGGTCGTTTTCCCTGGAGCACTGGAGGCTGAGGGGCATTGTTAGGGTAAATAGACAAGGTCTTTTCCTTAGGGTAGGGGAGTCCAGAACTGGGTGAGAGGGGAAAGATTTACAAGGGACCTAAGGGGCAACCTTTTTGCACACAGGGTGGTGTTTGAATAGAATGAGTAACCAGAGGAAGTGGTCAAGGCTGGTACAATTACAACATTTAAAAGACACCTAGATGGGTACATGAATAGGAAGGGTTTAGAGGGATATGGGCCAAGTCCTGGCAAATGGGACTAGATTAATTTAGACTATCCTGTTGGCATGGACGAGTTGGACTGACGGGTCTGTTTCCGTGCTGTACAATGACTCTAATCCTCTCTAGGGTCTAACTAACTGGGGGTCTGTGACCTTTGATATTCCATAAGGATCAGTGCTGGGACCTCTGTTGTCTGTCATTTACATAAAGGATTTGGTTGAAAATGACTGTTCTGATTAGCAGGCTTTTAGATGACATGTAGATTGTTGGAGTTATGGATAGTGAGGAAGGTTGTCAAAGGATACAACAGGATCTATATCAGCTGGAAAGTTATGCTGCAAAATGGCAGGTGGAGTTTAATCTGAATGAGTATGAGGTGATGCATTCTGGGAGGTCAAACGCAACAGGAAACAATACAGTAATTGGTAGCACCCTGAGAAGCATTGATATACAGATGGATCTTTAGGTGCAAGTCGATAGTTCCTTGAAAGTGGCAATCCTAATGGACAAGGTATTGAAAAAGGCATACAGCGTGCTTGCCTTCATCATTCTGGGAACTGAGTATAAAAGTTGGCAAATCATTTTGCAGCTGTGTAAGAATTTGCTCAGGTCACATTTGGAATATACTGTGCAGTTCTGGCCCCACATGAAAGGGAGGATGTGGAGATTTTGAAGAGGATGCAAAAGAGGCTGACCAGGATGTGGCCTGGATTGGAGTGTTATAGGTATGAGGAGAGGTTGGACAAACTGATTATTCTCAACAGAGGCTGAGGGGTGACCTGACAAAGTATACAAATTATGAGAGGCATGGATTGGGTGGATAGAGTCTTTTTCTCAGGGTGAAAATGTCAAAGACCACGGGGCATAGGTTTAAAGGAAAGGTGTGAGGCAAGTTTTTTTTTAAACACAAGGTGATAGGTACCTGGAACACACTGCCAGGAAAAGTGATAGAAGCAGATACAACAGCAATGTTTAAGAGCCTTTTAGACTGGCATATGAACAGGCAGAGAATAGAGAAATACAGACCAGGTGCAGCCAGGTGGATTAGTTTAGAAGGGCATCATTGCTGCAGACATGGTGAACAAAGAGTCTGTCCTGAGCTATACTGTTCTATAATTGAGAAAGAGAGCAATGTCAGATTATTTAAATAATAATCATTAAACATTTCTCCTTACCATATTAAAAATATTGAAAATTGGAGGAAGTATGCTGTCTGGTTAACAGTAAAGCATTATCCAATTGGGTAATGAATGCTGTTGCTATCTAACAGGCAGATGAAGGCAGTGCATCACAAGGATGGAGGTGTTCGTCAACGCACGCATGACTGGAGTATAGGGCAATAAATCTCCAAGAACAGATTTAATCATAGTTGGAAATCTTAGTAAGATTACACTTGTCTATTTAGACTAATGTAATACTCAGTGTGTTTTGCCTTATTTAGGAGTGATTGTTTTTAATTTGGCATGTTAAATAAGATGCAATATACTAATGGCCACAACCACAGTTATGTGAAAACTTCTGAAGATTTTCAAAGTTGACACTTTGAAGCCAATGCTTACCTAACCATAGCTTCTATCTTTTTCTTGTACTTTGGATCAATATTGTTTCTGTATTCCGGTCTCATCAGCATAGCAGCAAAACTAAAGGCAGAATTCCTTAACCCTGCTCGGTGACATTCAATTACTGTTGACGTTAGAATGGGCACAATGTCTGAAAAAAAAATGCAAGTATAAGAAATAAACAACCTTAGCAGCAAATGAAACAGAAGCTGTTATAGCTGCTTTATGATTATGATGCTGCAACAGTTTTCCAATTCCATAAATTTATTATAACAATCAAAATCTATAAACAGATGAGGTTAAAAACTGAGAGCGATTGATGTTTTATCCTTAATCTGGTTCCATGTATCTGGAAGTTGCCAGATTGAAGTTGTCTTTGAATTCAAAATGTTAAAACTAGGATGATTCATGATGTCATGCAGAAATATCATGCAATCTGAGTTCTGTTTTGTGAAATGTTACTTAACACTTTATCCAGGGTGTTTGTGGCTGAGTGAATGGATGAAATGACCATGTACACTAGTTACACCATGGTATGATTAATTGATCTTTCCCTCATAGCTATATATTGAGGTACTGGCACTTCTAGTCAAATGGTTATCAGATTGAGTTCAAAAGTCCAGGTAGATATTCCAATATAATACTGCGGGAGTGCTACACTCTTGGATGTTATGCCTTTTAGGCATTTACACTAAATTAAGGTTTCATCTGCTCTATAAGATGGATGTTACTTTGAGGTGCAGGGCCATTACATTTGGTGCCGGGGCCATTACTTATTCCTGAAGAAGGGCTCATGCCCAAAACGTCGAATCTCCTGCTCCTTGGATGCTGCCTGACCTGCTCTGCTTTTCCAACAACACATTTTCAGCTCTGATCTCCAGCATCTGCAGTCCTCACTTTCTCCATTATTTATTCCTCAATCAACATCACAGAAACAGATTATCTGGTCATAATGACTGCAAGCAGTTTGCTGTGTGCAAACTGACTGCTGCATATTCTTCAGTGCAACAATGTCCATTTTGGGAGGGGTGGGGTGGGGAAAGGAGGGTGGTGCACAGTGGTCGTGCTCCTACATCTGAGCCATGAAGCTTAGATTCAAGTCCCACCTGCTCCAGAAGTGTCTAATAACATGTCTGACCAGGGAGATGAGAAAATTTCTAATGGTGGCTATAAATCAACAGGTTTTCATCGGATGTAAAGTACCTTGGGAGGTATGGAAGTCATGAAAGGCATTGTAGAAATTACAAATTGTATTTCTTTTATGGTTACAAGATGCTGAAGGAATGAAAAATTGGGTGTTCTCTTACTTTAGTGGGCATTTTAGAATATGTCCAGACTCTAAGCATTTCCTTGTGGAATATTAACCAATGTCCAGGTGTATTTTTTAATAGTATACAAAAGGTCTGAAGATGATACAGGAAAACAAGATTTTTTAAATTTATGGCTTAGAGATTGATTTTCTGAAGGAATTTGTTTGATGTTGGAAATTTTGAGCCACACCTAGTTGATGTAACTAAGAGGCATAAAGTGCCTAGTCACTAATTGCATAAAATGCCTTTCACACATGGTCATCCTAGAATGAATAAGCACATGAAACAAAGCAAAATACGTAGTTGAGTATCAATCCAGATTTATATGAGGGAATCTCTGTTGTTTTCTTTAAAATTTACCACGATGAAAATGTTGACTTCACTAGAAAAGTAACTGGTCCTAGATTCTCCCAAACATTGGCATTCTAATGAAGTTAAAATCAAAGAAATGGTGTAAATGGCTGAAATAAAATGCCTAAATGTTCCTATAATCTTAGCAGCACAGAACAGGCCACTAAGCCTCAGAGTCCATGGATATCTGTAAAGTTTTTGCAAAAATAATTTGATTCAATGAAAGCTCCAATTGATTAGAAAATAGCTAATATACCTCATTATATTCAAAAAGGGAAGGATGCAGAAATCAGGACTACAGGCCAATTAGCTTAACTTCTGTCATAGGAAAAATGACAGAAGCTATTATTAAAGGCGCTATAATCGGGAACTTGGATAAGTTCAAGCTAAAAATGTGTTGCTGGTTAAAGCACAGCAGGTTAGGCAGCATCCAAGGAACAGGAAATTCGACGTTTCAGGCCAGAGCCCTTCATCAGGAATGATGAAGTTCAAGCTAAGCAGACATAGCCAACATTGCTTTGTTAAAGGAAAATCATCTTTAACTAATTTATTGGCGTTCTTTGAAAATGTTCTGTACTTAGATCTTCAGATGGCATTTCATTAGGTGCGACAAACAGTATTGTTGAAAGTAAAATCTCATGATGTTGGATTTCATGTACAGGCATGGATAGAAGATTGGATAAGAGGAAACATGGGGTAGGAATAAATGGGTCTTTTTCAGGTGGCAAGACGTTACAAGTGTTGTAATTAGTGCTGGGTCTAAACTCTTTACAGTTAATTTAAATGATTTGGATGAAGCAACCAAAGATATGGCAGATCAATTTGCTAATGAGACAAAGACAGGTGAGCTGTGAAGAGGATATAAGAAGTTTACAAAGGAAGAGATGAATGGGCAAAGATCTGACAAATGGAGTATAATGAGAGAATGTATGGAAGTGTGTATTTTGGCAAGAAGAATAAAAGTGAAACATATTACCTTAATAGAAGTTGCAGAGAAATCTGGATCACAGAAGGTTAGTAAGTAGATTCAGCAAGTAATCAGGAAAACTAATAGAATATTATGTTTTATTGTGAGGAAAAAATGAATGCAAGAGTAAGGAGTTACAATTTAATTATATGGGGCATTGGTGAGACCACAGCGAGAGTATGGCATGCAGTACTGATCACGGTACTTACTGAAAGACGTTCATCCTTGGAAGCAGTTCAGTGAAGTTTTTATCTTCACTCGTGGGACATGGGTGTTACTGGCTGGGCTGGCATTTATTGCCCATTTCTAGTTGCCATTGAGAAGATGGCAGTGAGCTGCTATTTGAACAGCCGCACTCCATGCACTGTAGGTACACCCACAATGCCATTAGGGAGGGAATTTCAGGATTTTGACATTTAAATCTTTTTCAAGCAGAGATGGGTAGATTATTAGTTACCGAGAGGATGGAAGATTATCTGCGGTATGCAAGAACGCTTGGTTGAGCTTATAATTAGATCAGTCATTATCTTATCGAATAGCACAGGAGGTTCAAAGTGCCTAACGGCCTAACGTTGTTCCTAGTGTTGTTCGTAAAGCAGTCCAATCAGATCCATTCTTTCTCTTTAATTCCCTTTGAAATGATTATAAATATTTGGTTCTATGTCATTATCATTCACTGTGTAAAAACGTTCTCTTACATTCTTCCAGCATCTCATGTTCAACATCTTAAATCTATGTCCCTTGGTCCTTGTACCACGTGTTAACAGAACAGCTTTTCTTTGTCAACTTTATTGAAACCTGTTAAGGTTCTGTCATTTTTATGCAATCCCTTTACCTAAAATTCTTCACATCTGAAACCTTCATAGTAAATCTCCACTGCATCCTCTTCTGTGGTGCCAGAACTGGGCAAAATATTCTAATAATGGCCTAATCATAGCTTTAACCACTGCTTCATTCAACTTCTTTCTACTTTTGTACTCAATACCTCTACTTATGTAGCCTAAGATTCCACAAATTCCACATGCTTTGTTAACTGAACTCTCAGCATGTTCTGAAACCTTCAAGATCTGTCCACATGAACCCCCAAACTCCTTTGTCCCTGTATGCTTTTTAGAACTGTGCTATGTAGTGTACATTGTCTTTCTACATTTCTCTGCCAAAGCACACCACCTCACACTCTTCTGTATTAAATTCCATTTTCCACCTGCCTGCTCATTCTATTAGCCCCTGTCCATGACCTGTTACATTCAATTGGTATAATTCTGTCAATCACATCTCCAAAAATTGGAATCATCAGCAAATTTTACTATAATTTTCAAAATCCAACTAATTGCTTAGACCATCTAGAAGGACAAGGACAGCAGATAAATGGGAACATGACCATTTGCAAGTTCTCCTCCAACCCACCACTATTGATTTGTAAATATATTGCTGTTTCATTACTGTCACTGGGTCAAAATCCTGGCCTTCCCTAATAGCATAGTTGGTGTCCCTACAGCACATGGACTGCAGCAATTCAAGAGGACAGTTCACCTTCAAGGGCAATTAGGAATGGGAAGTAAATGCTGGCCCTGTCAGCGATATCTATGTCTCACCAGTAAATAAAACAAAAACATAAGCAACAGTGGTCCTCGCATTGTATTTTGGTGAACACCGTTGCCAACCAACCTTCAGTCATTTTCTTCACCAAACCAATTTTGACCCTTCTATCCCATGAACCTCAATTCTGTTAACCAGCACTTTATGCAGTACTTTGTCATAGGCTTTCTAAAATTCATGTGAAAGCCATAAGATTTCATTTTATTGAGGATATATGCCTTATTGTACTGCAACTGAAAATCATACAATTTAGCCTACCCTCAGCATAATATTAACAATTTGTAATAATGAAAGATTTGGACTTCAATTAAAAATTACAAGTTGTGGCATGTGACTGTTCCTTTTTAATTCACACGTGACACTTACGAGATGGAAACTTGCTGATGTTATTTGCAACTCGGATGAGCATTCTTGCTCCTTTCATGTGGTCTCCACGCTTTACATGAGTCTACAAAGAGGAAATAAAGCTTCAATTAAGAAAGGAATAGAAATGATAACTTATATTGAGATAGCACCTTTAATGTAATTAAATATCCCAAGGTGCTTCACTACAGAGGTATATGATAATAAGTTACATAAAATATCAAATCAGAGAAGGAGTAGGATTTGATGGTCTTCAGTCGGCCTAGCACTATATCCCTTCTCTATGGCACCTTTCTGTGCAACAGTAGATGACATAATTCTTGAACATCAAGAAGTTAGGAGATGAAAAGACTTGGCTCAAAAACTTCTTCCAAGTGAAAGTATCATCATCTTTGGTGACAATAATACTGAACAAGTTAGATCCTTGAGTGAAATCTTCTTTGATAGACAATAAATTTTATTTTTGTAATTTAGTTACCAATTGGTCAGGCACTGAACACATTCACAAGATGCTGCCAATGTACTTTTAACAATAAAAGGTTTATTACACAAAAGAAAAATAAAATAAAGCTATTGTATAAAAAGAGAAAGATGTTATTGTTTTTATATTAAAAAATTCAACCATTTTCCCCAGCAATATCCTTTACAGACATTCAACCCTGGTTCAGTAGCACTCCTATCTTCACTCTTTTTAATTTCTTATTCATCTGAAGGGATCGCAAGCATTTTTGTTCAGCAGCTTTCTGCACATTCACCAGATGTAATGCTCTCTCTTCCTGAGACAGTCACAAATTAACTCACTAAACTCTAAGAAAGCTCAGGGTTTTTTTCAAACTTCTCTTTTGGGACTGCTAAAATAGCTTAAGGTTTCGTTTTGGCTATGGTGACCTAATGATAACCAAAACTAAACTGGCCCTCTGTCATGCATCTTTTCTTCTGAACTGAACCTTCTTCTGGCCTCTTTTTCTGGAGAGTGTAAAAGAAGATTCTGTAGATCGGCAGAAGAAAAGTTTAGCAATTATCTCAACAGATAGCTTATTTAATAATTTAGCAAAAGTCATAAAATTTCTTGGAAATTACGTTTTTATTCATCACTGAAAAGAGGTTTCTGACACTTACTCCTCATCTTCCCAGAAACAAATAAACAAAAATCTCTTTACCTCTACTTTAGAATTCATGTTTCCTAAGAATAATAACATATTATGAACTTTATCCTGACATTTCTCATGGCATTGTCAAGCATTGAAAATCATGTCTGTAATTCCACGTTTTGGTTGGAAGCTACACTGGCTATCTGGAAGGATTTCCTCTGAGACTGGGAGAAAGTGTCTCGTGAGAGCTCAGGCAATGATTTTCCCAGGGATGGAGAGCAAGGAGATTCCCACAGTTTACTTGTTTCTTTACTTGAAGATGGCGGCAATGACAGCATTCTTGAAATCAGCAAAGATTGCTTAGTCCCAGGTTTTCAGGAACAGTTGATAGAGATGACAGGTAAGCTCTGCTCCATGTTTGAAAATCTCTGCTGGAATCCCATCTGCTCCTGCAACCTTACTATTCATGATTTGCTTAATGATGGCTTCATCTTCTGCTACACTAGGTTGGAGTCCAAGATCTTCCTTGGTGGAGAATGGGGGGATTTCATCAAACATGTCCTTACCTATGATTATATTGCTGTTTTAAGTTCTTTGAAGTGTTCTGTCCAACAAAAACTGATGTCTTATCTATCAGGGAGACCAAACGCGAACTGGGTGACAGCTTTTGGAACATCTTCATAGAGCCCATAAGCATCACTTTGAGCTTGTCATTTTAGCAAATTATCAGACTCCTTGATTGATGTGTAATACTGGATGAGCAGAAATTTTATTTGATTAAGTATTAGGAAGCCATTATCAGTCGCCACCTTGCTGATTTCTGTCCATAGTCTGCTACTGTTCTAATGAATTTCAACACTAGCTGGAGGAACAGAACCTTATCATTTGACTTGCCACTTCAGAGTCTTTTGGACTCAACACTACATTCAGTAGATTTTGATCACAGATCTAAGTTTGTCTTGTTCCCCACTTAAAAATAGTTTTTTTTTCTTTACTGTTGGTCTTCTTTTGGTTTCCTACTTTATCCCTTTACATTATATTTAGATTTTTTTTGTGGTTAGACACACACCATTTGGCCAAACCATTGTTTCTTTACTATGTCCAGTACCACTCTCTGCTGTCATCATTTAACCTTGCACAGGAACTTGTACATCTACCCACCTTTTCCACTGGTTCAAAGGTTCTTACATTTTTGTCTTTCATCAGTTCTGATTAAAGGTTATTGTCCAGAAATGCGAATTCTGTTTCTCTCCACAAGTGCTGCTTGGCCTGCTGAGACTTTTCAACATATTTTATTCTTCTAGTACATTTTAAGAGGGCAAGTAAGGAAGTGAGACAGGAGTTGTGGGAAGAATATCCCAAGGCTGCTGAAAACTTGGACTCTAATGGCGAACAGTTAAATTTTTGGATGCACAATAGGTCTAATTTGAAGAGTGTACATAACTCAGGGTTAGATTGGACAGAGGTAGGATTGCTGATGACAAGGAAGGATTTCAAACCAAAGATGAGAATTTTAAAATCAACATGCCGCTTGGTTGAGAGCAAATATAGATCATCAAGCACAGGAATAATTGGGAATAGGACTTTCTGCAAGTTCAATGGGCATCAAAGTTTTGGATGACTTCAGGTTTTAGATGATAGACTGTGGCATGCCAGTTAGCAGTGCTCCTGAAATTCAAGGCCACAGGGAAACAGAGAGACAGATGAGCGTTTCAGCAGCACAAGAGTTGAGAATGAAATTGAGCGATGTTATGAGGTGAAAATAGGCACAGGAGGGCAAGGGCTTATCATGCGGTCAAATGTAGCACCAGATTTGCAAATAGATTGGCTTGTTCTCAGATTGTTGCCAGAGAGGAGGATGGGATGGGTAGTGTACAGAGTTTGGAGAGGGTATTGATAATGGCTTCCGAATACATAATCAGAAAATTTCTACTCATACAATATTACACATCGGATGAGGAGTCTGATAATACAGCAAGAGTGAAAGAGTTGCGAGAGGCAATGCCAGGTAGAGCTGTGAGTTATCTGCATGTGAAAGGTAAGGCTGCACCTTCATATGATGTTATCAAGGTGCAGGAAGTAGTTAAGAAATAGGTGGAAGCCATGGATAGCTCCTTGGAGGACACCAGAAGTAATAGTGCTAAACCACTTCTCACTTTACAGTTCTCATTGTCATGGAAAGGCTGCCAATATCATCAAAGACACTGCTCACCTTAGTCATGCTCTGCTAAAATCTCTTCCATCAGGCAGTAGATACAAAAGCTTGAACAAACATCAACAGGGTTGTTAAGAAAGCATATGGTGTTTTGGCTTTCATTAACAGGGGGATTGAGTTTAAGAGCCTTGAGATCTTGTTGCAACTCTATAAAACTTTGGTTAGACCGCACTTGGAATTCTGTGTCCAGCTCTGGTCGCCCTATTATAGGAAAGATGTGGATGCTTTGGAGAGGGTTCAGAGGAGGTTTACCAGGATGCTGCCTGGAATGGAGGGCTTATCTTACGAAGAGAGGTTGATTAAGCTCGGACTTTTTTCCTTGGAAAAAAGAAGGAAGAGAGGGGGCCTAATTGAGGTGTACAAGATAATGAGGGGCATACATAGAGTTGATGTCAGAGGCGGGTTCTTTATGCAGAGAGTTGAGAGAGCATGGAATGCGTTGCCAGCAGCAATTGTGGAAGCGAGGTCATTGGGGATATTTAGGAGACTGCTGGACATGCATATGGTCACAAAAATTTGAGGGTTCATACATTCGGCACAACATCGTGGGCCGAAGGGCCTGTTCTGTGCTGTATTGTTCTATGTTCTATGTTCTATTAGGTTTACCATACATGAGGATCAATGGTCGGCATAACATCATGGGCTGAAGGGCCTGTTCTGTGCTGTACGGTTCTATGTTCTAGGTTCAAGAACAGCTTCTTCTCTGCCGTTATTAGACTGATGAATGGACTTCAAATAACTTCAAACAATGTTGTTCTTGCTTTGTGATTGCAAACAAAGCTTTTCACTGTACTTAGGTACATGTGACAACACATCATGTAAGTGATTCTCTGGCTGTGATTAGATAAGAATGGAATTAGGTGAAAGCAGCACCATTCAACTGTGTGACATTTAGTGCAACCACATTTATATTGTAGATATACCTGCTTTAATATATCAATTAAATGTCGAACAATTCTCTTCAAATTTGGCCACTAAGAAGTGCAAGAGTTTGACTTGTTGAAGAATTTTCTTTCCCTCTCTGAAGAATTCCATCGGGTTCCATGACCTCAAATCAGATGACTCATTCCCAAGACTTGCTGGTATAAAATGGCTGATCTTGGATAAACTAATCATTTATCTTCCCTTTTCCTCATTTCTACTGACTTTGATACTTCTTCTTTATTTATCATAGAATATGGGCATCACTGAGCCCGCATTTATTGCCCATCCTAATCGTCCTTGAGGCGGTAGTGGTGAGCTGCCTTCTTGAATTGCTGCTGTCCATTTGATGTAGGTAGACTCAAAATGCCATTAGCAAGGGAGTTCCAGGATTTTGATCCAGTGGCACTGAAGAAATTGAGATATCTTTCGGTTAGGATGGTGAGTGGCTTGGAGGGGCTTTCGCAGTTGGTAATATATTATGAAGGTTTAGTAATTTGCACATGTGGTGTAATGGGGCAACTATCCTAAGCATATTTCTGTTGATAGCCATTGAAGTCCTTTCTATCCAAAGAATGTGTGTATACATACAAAAGCACCAGATAAGAGTTAGCTGTTAAGCACGTAAGTTTAGACTACATTGCCCAGAAAAAAACATGGAATACTATGCTCATGACACACAAAAGCTTCCTACCTTTACCAGAATGTAGCTGTGTAGAATCATAAGGTTTGTCACCATTTCTGAGGGGATTTTGATTTTGTGTGCTTTGAGCTCTGTGTACATACTAAACAGCACATCGTGTGCATTTCTGTAGTTTCCTGAAACAAGGCAAAACATACAATTTACCACCTTGCCTTTTTAATTTCTATTATGAAAATAAAATTTTGCAGTTTATTATTTGCGACTTACAACACAGCTGTCTCATTAGACTATTAATCTATGACAGACATGAAATATTCTAGGGTTTAAAGCAACTGGATTCTTTTTAAAGCAGAAATGACTTTCTAGGACTGGAAACTACAATCTGATTATTTGCATATCAATTTCCAATAGGCAAGATTAAAACACTTATCCTATAAAGGCTCACACTGAAAGAGAAAAATTACTTTCCCACAGAAGCTTTTTTTTCCTTTAGTATGGCTGGATCATACCTGCAGATTGTTCTTCTCTAGCGATTATTATAGCTGTTCTGGCTGCTTCTCGATATTGCTTCAAAGCCATATACAGTCGGAAAAGATACTTTGCATCCTATATTGGCAAGGTGAAAAGGGAGATATAGTGTCATGGGAGGGATGGGGTGGGAAACAAGGTTTTGAATTTTAAATGCAATTCATAAATGCACATTAAATTCATACAGAATCTTTTCAGTATCTTAGCTTGATGATTGGTTTAATGAAACATTTCAGAGTTTAGAAAAATGTGACAACAATATTTGACTGGAAATCAACAGCCTGACTCACACCGGCTCAAGGTTGATACTTTCTGAAATTTTTAAAGCATCTTACCACCCTCGCCATCAAAAAATACTTTCAAAAATGTGAGATTTTAAATAGTTAGAAAATAACTGATCAAATTCAAGGATCCTGAAAAAAATGGAAAATGCTGGAAACACTCAGCAGTTCAGACATCATCTATAGAGGGAGAAACAAGTGTTAATATTATAGGGTAAAGATCCTTCATCAGAATGGATAATAGTTAGCAATGCAATAGGTTTTGAGGAAGGGCACCAAAAGAATGCTGTTTTTGATGGTGGCGGTGGTGGTGGGGGGGGGGGGGGGGAAGACGGTGGAAGACAGGCTCAAAGGGAATGATAATGAGGCAAAAGATGCAATTTCAAAAAGTATGTTGCTCCCTGAAATCAAAAATAAGAGACAAAAATCAAAATTTAAAGCATGGAAGAATATGAACAGGAACTGTACATTTGTTTTGTAGAGTTTGAGAACAAAATTTGATAGTTTGACTGTATTAAGCTCTTGACAGTGCTGAAAGACGCTAGACAAGATTGAAGAGATAAATGACTCATAAGAAATCTGTACAGTCAGTTCAACTATAATTAGATTAGATTACTTACAGTGTGGAGACAGGCCCTTCGGCCCAACAAGTCCACACCGACCCGCCGAAGCGCAACCCACCCATACCCCTATGTTTACCTTTCACCTAACACTATGGGCAATTTAGCATGGCCAATTCACCTGACCCGCACATCTTTGAGACTGTGGGAGGAAACCGGAGCACCCGGAGGAAACCCACGGGGAGAACGTGCAAATTCCACGCAGTCAGTCGCCTAGGCAGGAATTGAACCCGGGTCTCTGGCACTGTGAGGCAGCAGTGCTAACCACTGTGCCACCGTGCCGCCCATGATAATGCGGTAGTTCTATTTGCATGCAATCCTATATTATAAGAAAATCATGTAATAGCAGCACCATTTAAACTAATGGGGTCAGAATCACATTATAACCAATATAAACTTTAAAACTTTGCACTTTATGATGTTTTCCCAAATTATCAGTCACATTATAGCAAATTTGTGTTAATGAAACACACATTTTAGTGGAATGACCTGTACATGGGACAAACAGCAGCATCGAAAGTAACCAAAGGAGAGTTGGAATGATGTGGATTGGAAAAGCAGTTTGTCAAGAGTGTTATTTTTAACCAGTGCACTTCAATGTGTCTATAGCAGGAATGCTCGAAAAAGCATTTGAAGTCACAAAATCTGGTGCTAAGATTAAGGACAAATGAGAACATCAGACTTGCAGATAAAGTCATACAGTTCTACACCACGGAAACAGATGCTTCAATCCAATCCGTCCATGCCAATCATGATAAAATAGTTGTAACAGTACAAAAGAAGAATCAGAACTAGCAGACAGAATAAAAATAGCAAACATAAACTTCAGGGTGAATTGAACATTAAATAAAACAACTGATGGATATTTCAAAATCACCTAGAAATATTCATACATCCATAGAGGGAAGAGGACTAGAACCTGCACAAAATTCAAGTATCTAAAAGATAATGTGGAATTATATGTATTCCACGATAAAGGGAAGACTCAGCAAAGAAACAATAACAATGAGAAAAGCTAATTTGGTAAAAAGTAATCCTCCCTAACTGAAAACTGAATAAACAACTCAATTTAGTGACTTATTTATAAAGTTCACTTTAGAATGTTGTTGTATATGGATGTGAAGAGTGGACCTTACGCAATGAGGAAACTAACTTGCAAAACAGCTCTGAAATGCGGATCGTAGGAGAATGAAAAGGATCTGTACAGATAAAGTAACAAATTACTAAGTGCTGTGGAGAATGGAAGAACAAATACATTTGCTGAATGTAAATAAGAAAAGACAGTGTGTCCGGACAGGGCACATTTTAAGATGAAATGGAATTTCAAGAGACCTAATGAAGGGGGAAATTTCAAGAAAAAAAAAGACAAAAGAAGAACATGTGAAATTGAGTGGCTTGAAAATTGAAAGAAGGTACTGGCAAACTAGAAGAACAGTACAGGATAGAGGGGTATGGAAACAGTCCTGTGAGCCAAAGACCTGCATTTGAACAAAGCACAGGTGATTATGATGATGCTGATTTTGCACACAAGAGAATAAAAAAGTTTTGTCATTTCAAAGTATGAATTCTGTTCTGTTGCCACACCAAGCAATAATTTAGAATAACATCTCTACATTACACCTCCATTGTAAACTACACTGCTGGTGAAATTTTAAATATATTTTACAGTGATGCATTGCATTTAGCTCACTGTTTGAGCAACCAGGGAAACCAGACAAAAGTTATTTTGTTGCAGATAATTTAAAACTAAACATTACAATTTGAAACATGCTGAGCTGTCAAATTCATAACAGTTAACAGGCGATGCACATCACAATTTTTAAAAATTGTAAATGTAGATTATCCCTCTTTCAAGTCATTAAACTTAAAATAAACCAGAAATATATTTTATAAAAATGTGCAATATAATTGGTGCTGCATCGACAATACAAAAACATCAAGTGATTTTTTTTTATTCATTTACAGGATGTGGTCATCATTGGCTAGTCCAGTATTTATTGCCCATCTCTAATTATCGAAAATTAAGAGTCAATCAAGAGTCAGTGATACTGGTGTGGGAGTGGAGTCACATGTAGGTCAGACCAGGTGAGGGTGGCATTTTCCTTCCCTGAAGGACAGTAGTGAACCAGATGGGTTTTTACTACAATTGTTTCATGATCATCATGAGACCCTTAATTCCAGATTTTCATTGAATATAAATGCTACCATGTGCCAAGGTAGGATTCAATCCTGGGTCCTAGTCATAACATTACTAGGTCATTACCTCCCCTTAACTATTTGAATATTACAATATTGTTGGAAAGTACATCAAAATAAAATTTGATAGATAATATGCAAAATAAGTCAGAAAATGTCTAGCATTATTAATTCAGAAACAGAGTTACCTTGGGCATTCCATCGCTCTCACCCATTAGATAATCTATGAGCTGACTCGTTAGCATGTCATCTTTGGCTTGTCCAACCTTGCAAAAGTAAAAATACAACTTTAAAAATAAATCACCAAGTCTGTAGGGTCTTCTCTACCATTACATAATGTTCCCCATTTGCCACAAAAGCACGTAAAATCTTCTAAGAGCATGAAGAACAAATTGATACTTTCTAAAGATGCACTGGGGGAATACAAACCCCATCCTACTGCAAAATGCAGTTAAAAACAAAAAAAAAACTGTAGATGCTGTAAGTTTGAAACAACAACAGAAATTACTGGAGAAACTAAGGTATGGCAGCATGGTGACCAAACAGGCGGATGAGGGTAAAGTGGTCGATATGGTGTATATGGATTTCAGTAAGGCGTTTGATAAGGTTCCCCACAATAGTCTATTGCACAAAATATGGAGGCATGGGATTAAGGGTGGTTTAATGGTTTGGATCAGAAGTTGGCTAGCTGAAAGAAGACAGAGGGTGGTGGTTGATGGGAAATGTTCATCTTGGAGTTCCGTTGCTACTGGTGTACCGCAAGGATCTGTTTTCAGAGCCACTGCTGTTTGTCATTTTTATAAGTGACCTGGATAGAAGGATGGGTTAGTAAATTTGCGGATGACACCAAGGTTGGTGGAGTTGTGGACAATGTGGAAAGATGTTGCAGCTTACAGAGGGACATAGATAAGCTGCAGAGCTGGGCACAGAGGTGGCAAGTGGAGTTTAATGTGGAAATGTGTGAGGTGACTTACTTTGGAAGGAGCAATGGGAATGCAGAGTACTGGGCTAATGGTAAGATTCTTAGTAGTGGTAGATGAGCAGAGAGATCTTGGTATCCATGTACATAAATCCCTGCAAGTTAACAACCCTATCAATCTGGGTGGTAAGAAGGTATACGGAGAGGGATTGATTTTCGGAGCCATGAGATCATGCTGCAGCTGTACAAACTCTGGTGCGGTCGCACTTGGAGTATTCCGTACAGTTTTGGTCACTGTATTATAGGAAGGATGGAAAAGCTTTGGAGAGGGTTCAGAGATACACTGGGATGTGGCCTTTTATGGAGGGAAGGTCATATGAGGAAAGGCTGAGGGACTTGAGGCTGTTTTCATTAGAGAGAAGGTTGAGACATGACTTAACTGAGACATACAAGATGATCCGAGGGTTAGATAGGGTGGACAGTGAGAGCCTTTTTCCTTGGATGGTGATGGCTCGCATGAGAGGACATGGCTTTAAATTGAGGGGTGATAGATATAGGACAGATGTCGGAGGTCGTTTCTTTACTCAGAGAGTAGTAGGAGCATGAAATGCACTGCCTTCAACAGTAGCAGCCTCGCCAAGTTTAAGGGTATTTAACTGGTCATTGGATTGACATATGGAGGAAAATGGAATAATGTAGGAGAGATGGGCTTCAGATTAGTTCCATACATCTGCGCACCATCGAGGGCCGAATTGCCTGTAATGAGCAGTAATGTTCTATATACACAGAAATATTTTTATTTTTTTCCCCAATTAGAAACTCATTGTTTTATAATAGTTTCCTCCATTAGGAAGAAAAACAGAAAAAGAAAGCTACAGAATATAAATTCTTGCTGTGTTTTGACAATTTTGTAATCAATCTTGGTTAGATGGAAAGTCACTACTGAGAGCAACAAATTCGACAAGGATGACAAATGTCCTCCTATATTTTCTCTATTATTGCAGATACACCCCCTCAGAGTTCTGATATAGCAAGTCTATACTTTCTAATAAGGAACTTTCAGTTTGAAATTTGCAAAGATTCTATGTGAGAGAAGATCATGGTACACAGTCAGGCTGAAAATTCAATACCATTTACATTTCTGTCCAAGATAAGAGGGCAGTCTGTTTGTGGAGTTTTCCAGGGTTTTGTTTTCCCTGATGGAGTCACTCCACTTTTCAAGCAATAGTTGAAAGACAGAAGATAAAAGGAACTTGCTGCCCAGTAAAGATGCTGATTTATGATGTATTTATCAGCATCATATCACTATTATTCCATAAATATAGCATAACGCCTATTACTACTTTAAACAGCATGCCTTACCAACCATGTAATTGCTAGTGAGCACTAACAGTACTGTTTTCGAGAAGATTAGATTAGATTAGATTACTTACAGTGTGGAAACAGGCCCTTCGGCCCAACAAGTCCACATTGACCCGCCAAAGCGCAACCCACCCATACCCCTACATATACCCCTTACCTAACTCCACGGGCAATTTAGCATGGCCAATTCACCTGACCCGCACATCTTTGGACTGTGGGAGGAAACCGGAGCACCCGGAGGAAACCCATGCAGACACGGGGAGAATGTGCAAACTCCACACAGTCAGTCGCCTGAGGCGGGAATTGAACCCAGGTCCCTGGCGCTGTGAGAAGTTATGGTTTTTTTCTATACTGAAATATTAAGGCCCTCCCATCTGGTTGCAAAATAATTACTGCAGCTCCAAAGGATTACTGTTCTGCAGAACTTTAAAGAACAGTCTTTTCTTCATCTCTCACAATTGTCACATACCATTACCATATCATAGAACAAATTAGAGTGGTGCTGGAAAAGCACAGCAGGTAAGGCAGCATCCAAGGAGCAGGAAAATTGACGTTTCGGGCAAAAGCCCTTAATCAGGAATAGAATTATAGGATCCACCCTAGGGATTCTTCAGCTCAGCAAGTTCACACTGACCCTCTGAAGAGTATCTCACCCAGACCCATTCTCCTATTACTCTACACTAATCCTTGAAAAATACATCCAACTTACACATTATGGGCAATTTAGCACGGCCAATTCACCTAACCGGCACATCTTTGGATTATGGGAGGAAACCCATGCAGACACAGGAGAATGTGCAAACTCTACACAGACAGTCACCTGAGGCTGTAATTGAACCCGGGTCCCTGGCAGCAATGCTAACCACTGAGCCGCTTCTACAATCATCTCAATACTCTTACCGCTTCTATAGCCATCTCAATAGCTTGGCCATCTTCAGCTACTGGACATTTCAAGAAGTGTTTCAATGCCTGTTAAACAATATAGATAAGAGTAAATTTAATAGTGTACATTCCTTTAAAATAAATGTCAATGTTGGAGCAAAAAGTACAACTTGTATTTGTACAGCACTTTCCACACAGTAAATCATCTTAAGCTCTTTCATGGGAGTGCTACTGAATAAAATTTGATAATGAGCCACAAAGGGAGGTATCAGGAGAAATGACTAAGGTAGGTTGAAAAACAAAGCCTAGAAGTTAGGTCACGTAAGCATTGCACAACTGCTATTGCCTGGAAGTGGCAGGTGAGAAATGCTGTTAAGATTTAAAAGCATGAGAAGGAAACATGCAGGCATGTTCACTATAATGTGCAGAAAGGCTTGGGAACTGTGCTTTACCGATGCGCTGCTAGGATTCCAAATATGAATTAACCAAGTCTGTGAATAATCTTGTTTATTACATTTAAAAGATGTCATGAGGCCACAAAGTGGACCCACCATCAACACTTCTTACAGAGCCAGCCATTTAAACTAGCAGTAAAGCAGTTCATGACAATTTTTCCCAAATGTCTGGAAGTACTGTGCTGAGTTGTGAGATTTTCTCCATGGTGTTGCTGAACTCTCACTGGGAGAAATATCCACCCAAATATTATAATAGATAAGGATGGCAATAGTGACAATGCCTCTGGATCTGTAAGACGACATGGAAATGAAATAGAGGTGCAAAAAGAATAAGCTTACTTGATACTGTCTACATAGTTGGAGCCAGAATTATTCATATTCATCAACGTGACAGAAAGCTATCTAATATTTAGGTAAATTAGTATGCATATCCGTTGAGTACTCTCACTGTGTGACATTCATCTAGGTCCAAATCAGAGTGCTTTTCCGCTAGAACAGCCATACTGGACTCAAAATTCAGTTTGCCTCCACAGATGCTGCCACACCTGTTGAGTTTCTCCAGTATTCTGTGCGTCCATCTCATATCTACTCATCTCAAAAAATCTGAGCTTGCAAGGGGAAGTCAAATAAATAATCAAGTACTTACTCGGGTATACTGGCCACAAAGCATGAAGAATTTTCCAGCCAAGAAATGTTTCTTTTCACCTTCAAAGTACAATGCAATACTTTGATAGTCTTCATTATTGGCATCAGAACCTGCAGAGAAGCAGTATGGAACCTTACGTTAATCTAATCCAAAGTAATGTTTTGCTAAATTCTCAGGAAGAAATGTTTAATTTAAAACTGGTTAATTTATCTGATAAAATATAAAACAATTGACATGGCATATACAGTAAATGGCTGAACAATACTTATCAGGCTAGTCCCAGATTCATTTTTTATCAAATACTGAATGAGCCAAGATGAAGATGGTGCACTGTAAATGGGGTCAAACCTCTGTGGCACACAGCGAAAATAGCCAGGTTTTTCTTTTCGTTTCTAAATTCTGTCCAAAAATTCAACATGTGAATCTCAGCTGAGTATGAGCTATCAGAGAGAATCAGGTCCTGGCGACATTGGGTGGAGAAATTGGAGAAGGGAAAAAAGAAGAAAACAAACAAGATCTAGAGATTTAGACACAGGTCACAAATTATCACTTTTTTTTCTATGTCAGAAATATTGGTGTAGGGGACAGTGAAGATTGTACCTCAGAGTACAATGGGATCTTGATCAGATGGGCCAAATGGGCTGAGGAGTGGCAGATGGAGTTTAATTTAGATAAATGAGAGGTGTTGCATTTTGGTAAGGCAAACCAGGGCAGAACTAATACAGTTAATGGTAGGGCCTTGGTGAATGCTGCTGAACTAAAGGACCTCAGGACGCAGGTGCATAGTTCCTTGAAAGTGCAGTCTCAGGTATTCAGAATGAAGAAGGTGTCATCTGGCGCACTTGTCTTCATTAGTCAAAACATTTGAGTATAGGAGTTGAAATGTTATACTGCGGCTGCACAAGACATTGGTGAGGCCGCTTTTCTGTGTGTGTGTCTGTGTGAGTGCGTGTGTGTGTGAGTGCGTGTGTGTGTGTGTGTGAGTGCGTGTGTGTGTGAGTGAGGCTACTGTGTTCAATTCAAGATGTTAAACTTGACAGAGTGCAGAAAAGATTTAGAAGAATGTTGTTGGGACTGGATGGTTTGAGTTATAGGGAGAGGCTGAATAGGCTAGAGCTTTTTTCCTGAGGGTCATGGACAGGGTGAATAGTCAAAATCTTTTTTTCTAGGTTGGGGGAAGTCCAAATCTTGAGGGCATGAGACGGGAAAGACTTGGAAGGGTCCTGAGGGGTAACTTTTTCACAAGAGGGCTGTGTATGTCTGGAAGGAGCTGCCAGAGGAGGGGGTGGAGATGAGTATAATTATAACATTTAAAAGGCATCTGGATGGGTATATGAATAGGAAGGATTTAGAGGGAGATGGGCCAAATTGGACTGAGTCACAAGTGTCTCTTTCTGTGTTGTATGACTCTACATTATTTTGGTTCACTTGGGCAATGCATTCTAAATGGCTGCTTTAAGACAATTGTTATCAAGTTTGTTAGTTGCATACTTCAATGTTTTAAAGTAGAAATTCATAACTATGATGGATAATTTTCTTTCACTTTGTTTGATTTAATTCATATTCATTGTCTCTCAACTTTTTTGACCATGAAACTAAGACACTGGAAGCAATACTTTGGGTGAGAGTTAGTATTTCTGCTGTTTGCTCATTTTCAACCCAGTTCCTCTCCAAAATATAGGCTTACCAATGATATCAGCATAGACTTCCATTTGATTATGTTGCTGAGCGAGTTGAAATGCTTCATCATTACATTTAGACATCACCAGGAACTGGATGGCAGAGCCATAGTCACCAAGTTGCAGGAAGAACCTAGTAAGAAAAACATCTTCTCTACATTATTATTAGAACAAGTAATAAACAACACATTTTTAATCTTAAGAAGTTTTGTTTAGAAAGGATTAATGTTTTGATTACAGCACAGCATATACCTAACAGATACAAATAAACTCAAAAGGAGTAAAACATGAGAAATTTTCATAATTTGGGATGTCACTTTTCTAGTACACACACTGGTTATACAGATAAATGTAGCAACTAATTTGAATACAACATAAATAAATAATGCCCAGTTAATCTGCTTTGGATGACCGAGGGAACACTGTTGTCATTCTGTTGAGAAATCTGGTACATCTATCTGAATAGGGGACCCCATCTAAACTTAGATATAAATGATGACATCTCTGACAATGTACTAACATCTTAACATTGTACTGAAATGTTGAGAATGCATGCTCAAGTTAAAAGTTTAAAACATTTTAAAGCATTAAAGCTTTAATCCAGAACTTTCAAACAACAGATTTTTTTTCCCAATGAGTTAAATAGACACAAATATTTATTTTTGTGCAGCAACTAGCGTGATGTACAAGCAGTCAGTTTCATTTAATAGAAATCTATTAGGACAAAACAATTTTAGAACATTCCTCCTCCTCCTTCCCACCCGCCCCCCCCCACCTCCCCACCCCCTCCCCCCGACAACCGCTCCCCCCCTCCCATACCTGGCTACCATTTTGGCCCCATCAATTGATTGAGTTTCTCGAATGATACGAACAGCTTCTTCAGGATTGCGGAGATGATCCAATTGGATTCGAATCATATTATCCCAGTCTTTGGCATTTTCATAAGCCATTGCAGCTTCCTTATACCTAGAGTACCATCACAAAAGAAAATAGATTAATTATAAATTTAAGAAATATTAACATTGGCAATCATATTTTAAAATGAAGCCTGTATGTTACCACTAATTATAGCTAATTTGATTCACTCCCCCATGACATTAAAAAATGAGCGAATGCACTGGGCTCAGCAAATATTATGGGTCGATGACATTCTGGCAATAGTGCTGAAGACCTGGAGCTGGGTTTTTGTGGAAATGATGGGACAGCAAATTAGTAAGCTTCCCAACTCAGCACATATCTTTAAATTAACTCCCGCCAATGGCAATTTAATTTTGGGAAGATAGGTACAGTTGGAATTGGGCCCTCCATCTCCATGGAACTTGGCCAATGCGGAAGCTAACTGGTTAGAAGGACTACCTCGGTCCTCTGGGACTTTCACCCATTATACTGCTAGGCCCTGTAGCCCTAACTGTTCCACCGGCTCACCTGCCCACTCCATGACCCATACCCCTCATAGCCCTTTGCATTTTCCATGCTCGTTCACCCAGAATATACTATGTACAAAACCAATGAGCCATTTAACATTGAAAAGTATTTGCAAATCACAAAACTGTTATTGTGCTGAAGGAGCCATTTGACCCATCTGTGACAGCACTGGCCTGAAAGTAAGCATTAGGCCATTTTTGTGTCAACTGAGCTCTCAGACTTATGAATTGAGTTGGATTTTGAACAGCTAACGGGAACAGGCAAAATCATGGTCAGGCTCAGGGAATCACATAGGACCCTGCGCATCAGAACCCGAGTACTGGGAAAATCGGTTCTGATTATGTCCATGGTGGAGGGTAAGCTAGCGTGAAAAGTTACTTATTATTTGCTGCAGTCTCATAAACATTCATAATAAATCACTTGTATGTAACTTAACTGAAAATCTCCAGCATCTCATTCAGCTTCTCAACACCTTCCCCCACCCTATTAAATGGAACATTCGCAAATTTCCCCTGCCTTCAACAACCTGCCAATTGAATGCTGGTGTTTTAAATGTTGCTTACATGACTCACTGAGAGAGGTCTTTAACTTGTAGGAAAGGTAGTCACAGGGAGCTGCATCGTCTTTGGTTATTTTACTTCATGTTCAAATTTGATAACTTATCACTCTGAAGCAGTGGAGTCAGGGGTAGGAAGCGAGCAAGCCTAAAATATTGTTTCTTAAAGTTAAAGCAGAGCAGATGGCAGGGAGGGGATGAGGAAGGTTTAATCTTTGAAGTAGAATTGCACAGAGGTCCCTAAGACAACAACAGTTTAAATGTTGCCTTAGAAGAAGAAGAGAAGAGTGTTGCACAAAAAGAATCACACAGCACTCCTTTGTGCTCATGCACTAGAGAAATACCATGCCACACATAAAGCAGTGCAGGCATCCCAGCCATAGTACCAGCTGGAAGCACAATGACAGCCGGCTAGGTTAATCAAATGCAGGCTAAAAATAATGTTAAATGAGGTGTGTTACATGATATGTTTTGAAGTCTGCCTGCAAGTAGATACTTAGGAGGTTTGAATGATGGAGATCAAAGGAGAGCTTAGATTGTTTTATTGGGAAGAGGTTGCAAGGTATTTACAATTAGAGACCATGGCAACAGCTTGTGTTTCCCCATAGTGAAGACTCCCAAAGTTCCAGAAAGGTATTGAAAGTACTGGATTATAAACAATTCTGCTTTAAAGTGTCAATTTAGTTCAAAAATTGAAGAGAGTTTAGCTCTCATTAGGAGGCCATCAGCGTCATAGATTCAAACAACTCAATTCACTCTGCATGATATTAAGAAAATGGCTGAAGGAACATGATACTGCAAAAGCTATGACCCTGAGAATACTGTGGTAAAGGGATTGAAGAACTCCTTCAAAACCTGCTGGACCTCCACTGGCCAAGATGTTCCAATACAGCTACAACACTGGCATCTACCTGACAATCAGAATTTCCCAAGTATGTCCCGTATGCAGAAGGAAAGATAAATCCAACTCAACAATTACTTCCCCATTAGACTACTGAGCTCATTACAGCCTTGGTTAAAACACAGACAAAACAACTGAACCTCAGAGGGGAGGTGACAGTGACTGTTCTTGACATCAATTATTATTCTGATAGAGGACTGTGAACAGCCAGAGGTCACAGCCCATATTGGTATGAATGACAAAGGCCGAGACAGGGATGAGGTCCTGCAAAGGGCATTTAGTGTGTGAGATAGAAAGTTGAAAAGCAGGACTTCTTGGGTTGTAATCTCAGGGTTACTGCCTGTGCCATGTGCTAGTGAAGCCAGAAATAGGAAAATAATACAATTGTGTGTGTGGCTAAAGAACTGATGGAGAAGGGAGGGTTTCAAATATCTGGATCATTGGGATTAGATTAGTAGATTAGATTACTTACAGTGTGGAAACAGGCCCTTCGGCCCAACAAGTCCACACCGACCCGCCGAAGAGAACCTCACCCAGACCCATTCCCTTACATATACCCCTTCACCTAACACTACAGGCAATTTAACATGGCCAATTCACCTAACCTGCACATCTTTGGACTGTGGGAGGAAACCGGAGCACCTGGAGGAAACCCACGCAGACATGGGGAGAATGTGCAAACTCCACACAGTCATCTGAGGCGGGAACTGAACCCGGGTGTCTGGTGCTGTGCCACCCACTATATGAATAGATGATTTTTTCACTTGCATTTTACAGTGAGTAATACAGTAAAATACAGTGCAAAGATTCAACTGTTAGCACAATCTGGTGCCATTCTGAATAATTTAAGAATAAAAAGATATAATTGGAATTAAGTATATCTTTGTTCCACTTCCACCATGAGTCCTGAGCTGGCTCACCAAGAATATCAAAGGATGCAGTAGGCATCAGCTGGATATATATATCTAGCTATAAATCAGCTAGAAAATTGGGTGGAGAAATGACAAATGGAGTTCAATCCATTCAAGTGTGAGATGAAGAATTTTGGGAGATCAAATGCAAAAGGAAGGTGTACTGTAAATGAAAGGATTCTTAGGATCATTGATATAAAGAGAGATTTTGTTGTCGAATGATCCACAAAATTGGCAACACAAGTGGATAGGGTGGTAAAGGTGATGTACGGCATGCTTGCCTTCATCAATTGTGGCACTGCACATAAAGGTTGGCAAGTCATGTTGCAGCTGTGTAAAACTTTAGTTAGGCCACATATGGAGTACTGTGTGCAGTTCTAGTCACCATACCATAGGAAGAGTGTGGAGGCTTTGGAGAGGGTACAAAAGTTTATTCAAGGCTGAAATTTACAGGATGCGGCCCAAAATGGATTGTATTGGTTATAAGAGAGGTTATTGGACTTGCATTATTTTAAATACAGTATTGAGGGCTGACCTGATATAAAATTATGAGAGGCATGGATAGGGTAGATAGTTGGAGTCTTTTTCTCAGGGTGAAATATCAAATAGGTTTAAGGCATAAGTTTAAGGTGTGAGGGGAAAAGTTCAAAGGAGATGTGAGAGGCAAGGTTTTTACACATAGGGTGGTAGGTGCCTGGGGAAGTGGTAGCAGCACATATAACAGCAATGTTTAAGATGCATTTTGACAGACATGTAAGCAGGCAGGGAATAGAGGGATATGGACCATGTGCAGGCAGATTTAGAATGGCAACATGGTTGATGGACTTACAGGCCTGTCCCTGTTGCTGTACCGTAATATATACTGAGGGAGGTACTGACTGTATCAACCAGAATACACTTCCAATACTTGCAGCAGTGTTGAACATTAAATGGATAACATCTACTATATGTAAAGAATTACATTGGCAATCAATTTAGGATTGTCAGTCAGGCTCACGATGTGTGACGCATCTGAGTGTAGTAAGCTACATATATTAATACACAGGGTTACCATGCAGGTGTTACCTTCTCAACCTCAGCCCTGACTGAGGCATGATGACTCTCAGGTTAAACCACCACCAGTCATCTTTCTCTAAAATGAGCGAGAATTCCTATGATCCTCTGGAATTTGGCAACTTTACTTACTGTATTAATACAAGGACCCTGCTCTTTGAAGGCAGAACACACTCAAGAAGTAGTAAAATGGAACAGGTTTAGGCCTATATCCATTGAAGTTCAGAAGAATGAGAGGAACCTCGTTGAAACATATAATATCTCAAGGGGACTGGATAGGATGGATATCCAGAGGACGTTCCCTCTTGTGGAGGAGATTAAAAGCTGAAGAAAGACTGTAATATTAAGAGGTATCCCTTTATAAGAGAGACAAGGAGAATGTTATTGTCTCAAAGGCTCACATGAGGGTAGAGTCCTCTTCCCCTGAAGGTAGTAGAGGCTGGGTCTTTAAGTTTATTCATGGCTGAGTTGAATAAATTTTGAAGTTAAAGGTTCCGTGATGCTAACAGGGAATTTGACATGGCACCACAACCAGATCAGCCATGATATTAATGAATGGTAGAGCAGGTTCAAAAGGACCAAGTAGCTTACTCCTTCTCCTAACTCTGAAGTTCTTATACTGTTTTTTGAGTCTACATGGATCCTGCAGAGAGGGAACGGTCAGAGGTCAAAGAAGGCTTTATGGCTTATTAGGCAGGAACCTGTATGAAAGTTCATCCTCAGACTGAAAAGACCAAACTGGTGGGAATTGAAAGCAAAGCTGGTAGAGTCACCCAACTTGGGCTACACTGACTGTTTCCGAAAAAGTAAAACCTCACCTATGAAAGTTAGTCCGAAGCTAACATGTTGCCAGGCTGGGAAAAGAAAAAACAGAATTAAACCCTCGAGAGCTAAGAAGCATTTTGGATTGATTCCGGAAGTACTAAATACCTACATAAAGGACAGTATTAAGTAAACCTATCAAGTATGTTTTCAGATGAGCTAAGAATGAAGAGGTTGGGGGAGGGGAATTCCATTCTGTGTTTTAAATTACAAGTAGGTTATAAAGATTATGTTTAGTTAATAAAACAAAGAACTGAAACAAAAACAGACATTGGGTGGCACAGTGACTCAGTGGTTAGCATTGCTGCCTCACAGTGTTTCCAACTGTAGGGAGTCTAATATAATCTATTCATTTATCCATCCAGATGCCTTTTAAATGCTGTAATTGTATCAGCCTCCACCACTAAATAACTAAATTAAAAAACAGAAATTGCTGGAGAAACCCAGCAGGTCTGGCAGAATCTGAAGAAAGAAAGCAGAGTTGACATTTTGTGTCCAGAGACCCTTCCATCAGTTATTAGCTGTTGACTGTCTCTCAGATGATTTGATCAAACTTTGTTGCAAAGATACAGGATATACTTTTAACTTTTTGGTGAATACCTCCAATTGTGTTATCCTTTATTAGTTGGTGACAACCATTTTCTACCATTGTTAGCTCAGAGAGGTTGTATGAAGCAAATCCTCAAGAGAGAAAGAAAGAGAATCTTCTCAGGAAAATTTGACAACCCCTCATTATGATTTGAGTGCATCAAATTGTCACCTGTAATTTAACACAATGCGTGATATACTAAAGTCCTCCTTTGAGATTATGTAAATTGTTCATGTTAGGTCTTAAGAATCAATTAATTTACCCAGACAAGTAGCACAAATTTAATTTCTACTTGTCAGAAATGTAAAGAGTGATAGCTGATCTAATCACAGTGGTTAAAAAGAAAAAGGAATTTGATAGAGCCAGTGCATAGAAGCTATTTCCACTGATGTGTGAATTTAGAATTAGGAGAAACTATTTTGAAATTAGAATTAGGTCATTCATAAATTACATCTGGCAGCACCTTATCTCATAAAGGACAGAACAAATCTGGAAAGGCTGAGAGTGCTGGATCAAGTGGCATATTCAAAACAATCAACTTTTTTCAGGCAAAAATAGAGTGTGAAAAAAAAAGCAGAAAAGTTGAGTCATATCAACTCGATGGCAGAACAGACTAACAGGTCTTACCTGCACTTTCAATACTGTAACTTGTTTTTAAGTATTTTTTGCAGACTGACACAGGAAAAAGACTCGAAAATGTGTTGCTGGTTAAAGCACAGCAGGTCAGGCAGCATCGAAGGAACAGGAAATTCGACATTTCGGGCCGGAGCCCTTCATCAGGAATCGGGAGGAAGCGAGCTTCTTCAAGGAAGGCATCCTTGCAAGAGGATTTGCAGTAGGTTAAAATCTTCGAGTAAAAAGTGAGGTCTGCAGATGCTGGAGATCAGAGCTGAAAATGTGTTGCTGGTTAAAGCACAGCAGGTCAGGCAGCATCCAAGGAACAGGAAATTCGACGTTTCGGGCCGGAGCCCTTCATCAGGAATCAGCCCTCCATTCCTGATGAAGGGCTCCGGCCCGAAACGTCGAATTTCCTGTTCCTTCGATGCTGCCTGACCTGCTGTGCTTTAACCAGCAACACATTTTCAGCTTCAATTGTATAAGATCTTGGTTAAACTGCACCTGGAGTACTGTATACAGTTTTGGTCTCTCATCTCAGAAAACATAATACTGCCATAGACAGAGTGCAATGAGGATTCACCAGACTTGTTCCCAGGATGGCAAGTCTGTCCTACAAAGAGCAAACTGGCCTTGTATTCCTTTGGGCTTAGAAAAAAGAGATCCAAGCAAAACTTACTGAATACTTAAAAGAATAGACAGGGTAGATGAAGGCAAGGTGTTTTGACTGGTTGGAGGGTCTAGAACCAGGGAACTTAAATCCAAGTGGAGGTGAAAAGATTTTACTCAGATTCTGTACCACAGAAGGCTGTTGAGTTCAGTCTTTAAGTGTGTTTGAGGGCGAGATTGCTAAATTTCAGATTCCAATGACAAATAGGGCTATGGAGATATGATAGGTTAAAGGCATGTTCAGTCAGCCATGATTGTATAGAATGGCAGGACTAGCTTAACAAGCTGAATGGCCTATTTCTGTTCCTATGCTTCAACTAGTGGGGGTGGGGTGGGGGGGAAAGTTCGCTGTAAAAGGGCTGGCACCAATGTGTGTACACAAACTGGCCAGCAACAAGTAGCTTATTGATTTGTGAAGGTGGGACCAGTTACTGATGACAAAAGCCATCTGCCTGACAGTAATTATGTAATTACTTCCTATGTCACTGAACAGCTTGTGGGTGTAAACAGATATTGTGGTTCACTCTCTCTCTGCAATAAAAGAAATTCCTGAATCCTGAAGAAAGCTAGTTTATCTTTTCTCACCGATTGCTGTAAGCTGATGCTATTAACCAATTAGAGACTTTATAATTTATCAACAAGTTGTTCTGTGCTCCTGTTAACTCCGACAAGAAAGTCAAAAGTACCTGGGAGGAGAGAGATCAAAGAACTGCAACTCCTGGCAAGCAAAAGAATCTTCTCTGGGAACCTGTGGACAAGAGGCATTGGACTATATTCCCAGTTTTTCCCTCTACTCATAACAAAGCTTTTTTTGGTCTGGGTCCGTATACGTATATAGGGGAAGTTTTGTAAGGCAGCTAGAGTTCTAATTAATATGTCGACAATTTAAGTGTTTATCTGTAGCTAGAATCTAAACTTGAACAAAATTGGTGGTACGTGGACAGTGTAGAAGGTTATCTAAGATTACAAAGGGCATCTTGGTCAAATTGGGCCAAGGGGTGAGGAGTGACAGGTGGAGTTTAATGTGGATAAATGCAACACGTTGCACTTTGATAAGATGAACAAGGGCAAGACTTAAATAGTTAATGGTAGGGACCTGGGTAGTGTGGTTGAGCAGAGACTCCTAGAGGTTCAGGTACATAGTTCTTTGAAAGTTGCATCACAGGTAGACAGTGTGGTTAAGAAGGTGTTCAGCACATTTGCTTTCATTGCTCAGAACATTGAGTATAGGAGTTGGGACATAAAGTTGCAGTTGTACAGGACATCTGTGAGGCCACCTTTGGAATATTGTGTACAGTTCTGGTCGCCCAACTATAGGAAGAATATTAAATTGAAGAGGTTTCAAAAAAGATTTACCAGGATGGTTGCTCAGAGTGGAGGGTTTAAATGATAAGGAGGGGCTGGATAAACTGGAACGTTTTTCACTGGAGCATCGGAGGCCGAGGGGTGACCTCAGAGGTTTATAAAATCACGAGGGCATGGCTATGGTAAATAGCAACGGTCTTATCTCTGGTGTAGAAGAGGCCAAAACAACAGAGCACATTTATAAGGTGAGAGGGGAAAGATTTTATTCAGACCAGAGGGGCAATTTTTTTCACACAGTGGGCGGTTGGTACGTGGAATGAAAGGTTTAGAGGGATAAGGGCCAAAGACAGGGAAGTGGGACTAGTTTAGATTAGATTAGGTTCCCTACAGTGTGGAAACAGGCCCTTCTGCCCAACAGGTCCACACCAACCCTCCGAAGAGTAACCCATCCAAACCCCTTTTCCCTCTGACTACTGCACCTAATTGACAATTTAAGCATGGCCAATTCACCTAACCTGCATATCTTTGGACTGTGGAAGGAAACTGGAGCACCACGCAGACACAGGGAGAATGCGCAAACTCCACACAGACAGTCACCCGAGGTTGGAATCGAACCCGGGACCCTGGTGCTGTGAGGTAACAGTGCTACTGTGCCGCCCATAAATTAGATTGGGAAACTTGGGTCAGCATGGAAGGATTGGACTGAAGCAGCTGCTTCTGTGCTGTATGGCTTTATGACTCTATGAACACAGTCATTCTTGTGAAGTACAGAAACTTGATCCATGCTATCTGTTATCCTAGGTCTAAAAAGACAGGCAAATTGGAGAATCATGCAAACTCTGACAAAACCTTTAACTTTCAAGATGACACTGGGAATAGTAGGGCTTGAATACCAGCACGTTACCTTGGTGAAGCTCTTCAATACATTCCTGTTACCTACAGTAATTATACTCCAGTTGTACAAGACCGTACCTGCCATCAGCTTCTTTTGCCTTTGCATACTGCAGGTGTATCTTGGGAGATGTTACATGAAGGAGAAGCTCTCCAACTTTTGCCCTGGGTTACAAAAAAAAAGAGAAATTTCTAAAGGGCTGTAACTGTCACGTTTGTGATGAGAAACATAGGAAATAATACATAGTTGTGCAATACAATATGACAACAATCCATTTTTAAAATTCCACATTTTATGTACTAACCTGATACTGTGCGCTTTTGTCTTCTAAAAATAACCTATGTAAACTGTTTAGAATTTCACAAGCCAGACTGTTGAACATTGAGCCTTTGTAGGTCAGTGGGTTTCCATAAACAAACTGAGCCTCCAAAAAAACTGAAACATGTGGATTTACACATTGGGTTAGACCATTTTTACATTCATCATCATGTGTGATGTCCAAAAGAATCTCCTCTATTTTCAAGCATTAGAAAATATTCTAGGCCAATGATTATTGCCTTCAACTATGTTAGAATTATTTACAAATTATATATTTTCAGCAAATGCACATGGACAGAACTTCAATGCCATTACATCACCACTGCGCACCCAAATGAACCAGAACTAAAAGTAGAGTAGTGAGCCTGTTGTGTTGCCTTCTCCTCACTGTCCAGATTGTCTCACTGGCTGACCCTTCAAGCATGGCTTACCAATTCCCTCAAGAAGTATAGTTCCTCTGGGTCGATGGTTCTGTAATTTATTTCAAGGCATCATGCTGCTACATGAAATAAAAACTAAAGTGTGAAGCCAGGAGTCAAGTCCTGCAGTATCAATGGCAGTGATATTACAGAAACACTGAATGTATGGGGTGTAAGGGCACTATGGTGGCATGAAACTCAGCCATTAAATAATGCACAGAAACCAAGCAAAAGGACAGCTAACTCATCATTGACTTAACTAAATTTTTCACATCTCTTGGCACTCCCCATTGGACGAGTCACTCACCCAACCAACAGCCTGGCCCAAACTTACTTTACTCAAGCTAAAACCCGACTAATGCCCAGCCTAAACCTGCTGGATCTGACGTGCTCCCACTTGCTACAGCTTGCTGGAGTGGACATCTCTTCACATTGAGCCTGGCCCAACCTGACCCCAATCCCCAACCCACTGTAAGCACTCATCATCTTTCTTGGCATCTTACTCCTTCATCCACCCAACTCAAACCACTTTACCTAGCCACCTATCATCCTATCCCCTACCTTACATACCTCACCTTTTCTCGATGACTGTCAAAGTGTCCATAGGACCTTTAACTCCTGAAATACAGCAACAAGTGTTAGAGTAAGGGCGTGCCTTGCCCTGCAATGCTACTCCTGCACTGAGTGGATTTCTTCAAAAGATGCATTCCGGACAGACTCAGAATGTTGGTAAGAAAAATTGCCAACAGGTGAGTGGGTACTTTTAAAGATATTAACAGTTTAATCTGTTCCAATGGCAATCAGAATACCTGAACCACTATGTTTTCATAGGTTTAAGAGGTACTAACAGTGCCATTGAAGCATTTCTTTTATAATCAGCTACTTTAAAATACCAACAAGGATAGGAATTGTCACAATGTGAAAAGTTGTGATTGCTGTCAGTCTTGTTACTCTAACAAATCACTTAATTCTTTTTAATTTGGAACATAGAAACAGAATTACCCCACTATTCCTATATTCTTATTGAATAAGATCATGAGTGATCTGTGACTTCATTCCATATTCTTGCCTTTGCCCCATGTCTTTCTAACAATCTGTTTTTTAAATTAAATGATAAATGATCCAAAGTCAAATATTATGACAGAGTTCCAAACTTCTAATAATATTAATGTGTAGAAATATTTCCTAATTTCACTCCTGCAAGGTTTGATTCTAATTTTTATACCTTGTCTCCAAATTCTGGTCTCTCCCAACTAGTTGGTTCTCTCTACTTTTCTGTTCCTCTTACATTTTGAACCCTACATTAACCTACACACACCCAAAGAGAAATATGGACCATCATGCATTGGCATCAAGAGAACAGAACTGAAAGCTGTCAAGCAATTTAATAGAGAGGGTGTGTCATACTGCTTAATATCACCATAGACAAGTTGACAATAGGCTTTCAAAAGCAAACAGCGATCAACTCTGTATACAAGTGTGGAGTAACCAGAAATTTAGAGCACAGAATAAACTCAAAGTGAACAAATCTGTAGTCCTCACCACCATTTTGCAAGTAATCGAGTCATGGATCATATACCACTGACATGACCACCTTTTATAGTGCTGCCTTTGCAGCATCTTCAGATCAACTGGCAGGACCATATGACATACAGTGAAGCCCTGGAAACTGCCAATGTCACCAGCAATAAGGCCATTGTCTTGCCAGTTGCTTTGAGCAGGTCATTTTGCCCAGGATGTTAGCTGTTATCTACCCAAGACTGTATTGTATGGAGAGATGCTTGCTGGTAAAAGGAACAGAAAGGCATGGCAAAACTCCTTTGAGATGTCCCTCTTTGCGACACGTGACCAGTGGGAAACACAGACTATTGATCACGATACCTGCAGATGTTACATCGGCAGTGCTACTGCTTTAAGTGGTGTACCTTTGAGACTGAGTGAACAGCCAGCCTGATACAGAAAAGAAGAAAGATCTTAATGTCCCCAGCAGTGTCTATATCCTCACTTGAACCTTCTGTGCAAGAATTTGCCAGTCATGGATAGGTCTAACTAGCTATCAGTGGATTTGCAATCAATACATAAAACTTCTCTATCATGTTTGTCCATGAAGAACTGCCCTGAGAATATCATGAAAACTTTGATCATATCCAAATTCCAGGGAATACAATCCTATTTCGTTTAACCTCTGCTCTTAACTTAACTCATTCAGTTTGATATCACTTTAGTAAATCAATATTACACTACTCCAAGGTGAATATATTCTACCTAAGGTGAAGTTACCAGAACTGCTCACTGTACTCCAATTATTATTAATGCATGTTTTCCAGCCCCATTGATATAGAAGATAGAATACCTTTAGCCTTTTTGATTATTTTCCACAACAGTTCAGACATTTTTAGAATCTATGTATCTAGGTGCCTAAAGTCTTGTTGGACCTGCATGGTTTTAAACTTTCACATTTTAAACTTATGTCCAAAGTGGATGATCCAATTTGCCTGTATTTAAATTCCATTTGCTGCAGCTTTGCCCATTCATTTAAATCTATGAATACCTCTTTGTAAAGTACAGGCACAGTCCTTTCGGTCCACCAAGGCTGTGCTGACACAGGTTGCCTTTCTAAACTAAGAACTTTTAGCTTCTACCTAGTCTGTCTCCCTCTATTCTCCACTTATTCATATTTCTGTCAAGATGCCTCTTAAATGCTACTATTGTATCTGCTTGTATCACCTCCTCTGACAGTACATTCTAAGCACTTACCACACTCCATGTAAAAAAAACATTGCTGTCATCTCCTTTAAACCTTCCTTCTTTTACCTTGAAGCTATGTTCCCTAGAAATTAACATTTCTACCTTGGGACAATGACTCCAACTACCCAGTCTACCCATGCCTCTCACAATTTTGCAAACTTTTTTTAGGTAGCCCCTCAGCCTTTGACGTTCGAGTGAAAATAAACCAAGTTTGTCCAATCTCTCCTTAGCTAATACCCCTAAACCAGGCAACATTCTGGTAAATATTTCCTGTACCTTCTGCAAAGTAGGATGGTGACTAGAACAGTACTCAATATTCCAAATGTGGCTCAACTAAAGGTCTATACAGCTACAGCATGACTTAACAATTTTAACACTCTATGCCTTGACCAATGAAGACAAGCATGCCATACTCATTGAGCACCTTATCCACTCACATTGCCACATTCACTGAGCTGTTGACCTGTACACCTAGATTTCGATGTATGTTAATACCTCTAAGGGTACAGCCATTTATTGTATACTTCCCTCCTGCATTAGACCAGTACATCACCTTGCGTTTGTCGGGCTTAAATTCCATTTGAAATATCTCCGCCAAACTCTTCAGTCAGTTATATGCTGTTGTATCCTTTCCACTATTGGCAGCTCCCCAATCTTCATGTAACTTTACAATTCCACAATAACAATGTGACTTATCTTTGTGCCATAATCAAATATGGATATTGGCTCTCTATTCTATCCTCAAACCTTTTAATAAATACTATATTTTCCTGGCAGTTATTAAAATCAACATGTGCTGTCATTAGCAAAATTCCACAGTGCGTTGTAAGGAAGGTAGTGAAGGACTTTTTGTTGACTTGGGCATCTACATGAACAATTGCTTCCAAATACCAGTTGGTATTCCCCTTGGAGGCAGCAAGCACAGAATTGGGAGAGGTCATGCAGATCAAGACAAACTGCCTGAAGAGAATGGTTGAGGGGGAGAAAGACTCTCAGTAGGTGGTCACATGGATCTAAAAATTTTAGTGGGCAATTCTTTTGTCCAGAACTCAGCGAAGAATAATATGAGATGTCAAGATATTAATAAAGATATGTTTATTGAAACCTGCCAACTGGCACAGTGAGTCAACTGAATTGATCATGACTGTGCATGTGACCTTGGTGATGAACAATTATGCACCTGGATCCTTTTAGGCTGGAGCTCAAGATACTTGCATCATCTTGCAGATTGTCAATCACAACCCTTCAATAAGGACCAATACAGCAGGATGGATATTGTAACTTTGCCTGGACTCCATGGCAGTTATCATTGCCTTGGATATCAATACCTCAAAATTTCAGCTCACGACTCCCACTTCAGGAATCCCTGTTCTCTGCTATTCTGAAATTTTCAGCGTGCAGTCAACTGATAGTTGTGCCTGTGAAACTGAATTACCTTTTGCAACCATCTTTGCTGTATCATGCTCTTTGTTCAGTGGGCACTTTTAGTGTTTTGTTAACTGGAAGAAAGAGATAAAGGTTGGGCTGTGGTGAGTGGAGAGGAGAAAGTAAAAAAAAAATCTTTTTACACCATCATCTACTTCTTAGTCAGAAGAGGTTGCGAGAGTGGGATGGGAAAAGAAGGAGGAGATGCAGCTATGTTACTGGCCATTTATATTATGGCCAACACTATTTCTTCAACGGGGGAGGGGGGGCTATAACATATAAACACACCCGTTCCCCTTTTGCAGACTCCTGCCGTTTGCAGTGTGTATCATTTCTCCTTCTTCCAGCAAAGCATGTCAATGAGCATTGTGCAAAATGGTTGACATGGTGACCATGGGTGAATAGTTGCTAATGTGTGCAAACTGTGAGATGTGGGTTTCAGGCTTGCAAGTATTAAGTGTGGGAGCAAGAGATGAAGCAGATGGATATTAAAGTTGTGCCTTAACTAAGAGAGATTATTGGAAGCTAAGTGATATGGCAAAGGTAGCTGAATTGTGCAGTGACTGATGACAGTGATGCCAATGATGAGGTGAGGCATTTGAAGATGTTTCAGTAACTTTCACAGTTTATGTGAAATCATTAGAAATCTTGCACTGGATCTATGTTTTAGTCATCAGCTTTTAAGCATGTGTCTGGAGGTCTTCTGGATCACTTGAGCATCCCTTTAAACAAGATCTCCAGTGCAATGTTAAAAAAACCCTGATATCCATCTGTTCACAGGGTTAGCCATGATTCCTTCTTTGCTTCATCAAATTTACTTGTACATCAATCGCAGCACCTATTATTGTTTGAGTTCAAAGCTGCAGAGTCAATGAATATCTGGGAAAGAGGAAATGCCAACTAGCTCACACAATTGTAGCACCACAAATTAATGGAGTACAGGCAACCAGTCTGAAACCGGTTACAGTGGAAGCTAAGTTGGTTATAACGCTTTTCAGATTAAATAAGAAAAGCGGGTACATCAGCAATGAAGCTGTTAGGAAAATAAAAGGTTGCATCCTATGTTTGCCAGTTATAGAGGAAGATCTCATGATACTTGTAAAAGAGTTGAATGCTATTCTTAATATTTGATATTTAGCACTCAGCAGGTCTGGCATTATCTGTGGGAAGAAAGCAGAGTTTTCATTTCAAGTCTGGACTGATGAAAGGTCAGCAGACTAAAAACATTAACACGGTTTTCTTTCCACAGATGCTGTTGGATCTGCTGAGTCTCTCCAGCAATTTCTGTTTTCATTTCTAAGTTCCAGCATCCGCAGTTGTTTTTCCATAAGTCAACAAGTTTGTATGATGCAAGAGTTATCCACTATAGATACAAACATATTACCAGTATACTTCATTCTTCTTAAAAAGGATTTTGATATATCAGTAAATATTTTCTTACCAATTTTTACAACGGATGTAAACAGATGCTGCTTTGTCATAGTACTGTCCTTTTTCATATAATTGAGCAGCCTCAGAGAATTGCTGTGAGTAAAACATTAACAAAATGTAGAAAATGAATTATAACATAGACTTCATAGATTCTCAATTTAATTTATAATTCTATTTAACTTTGTTTCGTAACATTAAAAGTGAACTACTGTTCAGTAGAACTGGAAGTTTCAGTTATATTTTACTTAAAAATAGCAGTTTTTTAAACAAAAATAATATTTTAAAAAATATTGCTATTCTTTAAGATTTCTTTGTGGTGCTCTGCATTCAAACAATTCAGAGGGGAAAACACAATGGTGTGACAGATTACAAGAACAGCAACAACTTTAATGTCAAGGAGGACTGTGCCATGAGGAAACTACTTACAGGAGGTATGCTCTATAAACCCAAGTCTCCAATAAAGCATAGTGATAAGGGAGAGGTCTGCAATAAATCTCTGAAAAGATCAATCTCAATTGAATAACATGCTGCTTGGAAAGCCTGTGTCCTTTCAGAATATTTATGCCTCTGATTTGATAAATGAGTCGGATCCACATGTGATTGTGTTGTTCCAGTAACCACTAACATAAGTATACTACCTGACACAACAACATGCTTTGAGACCACATAAAGGGTGAGACTTTTAGTACTTTGCATGTGACCAGAGTGCATATTGGAAAGTTTTCCACTGATTTCAATGCTCAATTTCTGATAAAGATTCCTACCACTTGTAACAATGAATTGGGAGTGCTTACTTTTAAAATATACCCCTCAAATTATCTTGAAGTTGGTAGCACAATGTGTTAGGAATTAAATAACAACCCAGCTTTCTGTTCAAAAGGAATTCTGTTTAAGGGAAAATATCATTTCCATAAGACAATAACCAAACCTGCATTTAAAAAAGCAGGTATATTATTGGAATAAACTTGGTGTTATCAGGACATTATTATGTGTTGTTAACAATAAATTGCACTGTGGATGAAACACAATACAGGCGCTGAAGAAAAATGTGCTCTTCCTCAAAATACTGAAAAGCAGGAAGGCAAGAAATGTTATTGCCCAACAGATATTCTCCATTTGTAGATTTGACCTTAAGGACTTTGGTTGAAAAAAATTGAAAATTAAATTAAAGAAAATAAGTTAATTGAAACTTAACTGACTGAACGTGACTTTGAACAGAAGGAAATGCTTCTTCGATTTTCTAACTTCTTCTTACTCTACTAAAGAACATCCAAAATCAAAGAGTTGAAATGATAACAAAATGAAAAAGTATGTTCTAGTAACCATTACAAAGACATTACTGCAGGATGACACAGATTGGAGATATTGATAGATATGTGACATTTAGAAAGGACAGGAAGTTAAGAAATTGTGGAGGAATGGCATTAATAATTAATTGTGATATTAGCACAATAAAAAGGGATGACCTATGTTCAGGAAACCAGGATGCAGAAGTGGTTTGGGTCGAAGTGAGAAATGATAAAGGCAAGAAGTCAATTGTATGAATGATGTACAGGCCTCCTAATAGTAACCACGTGGCACGATGGAGTATAAAGGAAGAAATAATCATAGCTTGTTAAAATGCATGGTGATGAGAGATTTTAATCTACACATAGGCTGGAAAAAAATCATATGGACAAAGATAGCCTAGATGGGAAACTGATAGAATGTTTGAGATCATTGCTTTCAACAGGCTACATTAGATCTGGTATCATGCAATGAGATCTCAAACACCTCAATGGAAGGTGCCCCCAGATAGAACTGATCATAATATGATTAACTTTTATACTCAATAGAAGGGTCAAACAGTATTATTTTACTCTTAAAAATGACAAGTATGAACAAATTTTGAAGATGTAGCCCTGGTGGACTACGTCCCAGGGTTTAAAAGTGAGATAATTGATGCATTGGTTTTGATTTTCAAAAATTTCCCTAGATTCTGGAAGTTTCCATTAGATTGCAAAATAAGAAATTTACTTCCTTTATTCAAAAAGGGAGATCAAAAACAGGAAACAACTAACCAGTTAGTTTCACATCGACCAGAGAAAATGTTAGAAGATATTATTAAATATATCATAGCATGGCATTTTGAAAACTTCAAGATAGTTAAGAGGAGGAAACATGCTTTTGTGTAGTTTCTTGAGGAAGTAACATCTGCTGTGGGTAAGTGGAACTGTGAATGTACCGTACTTAGATTTCCAGAACGCATTTGATAAGGTGCAGCCACATCAAAGATTATTGCAGAAAATAAAAGCATTCGGATGGTAATCTACTGGCACATTTAGAGGACTGGCTAGCTAACAGGAATCAGAATAGTGACAAATATGTCTTTTTATGATTGGCAAGTTTTCAACAGTACTGACTGCTCAGACCTCCGTTTTAAATAAATGACTTGGATCACTGTGTTTCAGTTATATAAGGCACTGGAGCGACTACATCTGGAGTTCTGCAGACAATACTGGCCTCCTTATATAATGAAGGATGTGCTGGAAGCACAGAGAAGATTTACTCAGCTACTACAAGGAATGGGCATATTGTCTCTTGAGGACAAGCTGGACCTGAATCCATGGGAGTTTAAAAAGTAAGAGGAAACTTGATTGAACAAACAAGATGCTGAGGGGTCTTGACTAGATGAGCATTTTGATAAGCAAGGGGACAAACAATTATTGGGAATTCAGAGCAATCAGATCAGCCAAGATCTTACTGAATGGCAGAACATTACTGCTCCACTCATCTTTGGTGAGGAGCAAGAGAGGCTCCAATATGGTTACATTTTCCACAGTTTGTTTTAATCATTCTAATATGTTCCTGCTATTTGAAGTTGCTTATACCCTTTAGTTCTACTAATCCATTGATTAGGCATCATCTTATACCTTCATACTCTCTAGAATAACACCACAGTCTTTCTTCAGAACTCTACTGGTGTGTCTAATTGCCTGGTTGACACCACGTCGAATATCACCCATCCGTATTGACATCCTTGCAATTCCAGCTAAACACGAATCATCATGTTCAAGATACTGTGAAGAAAAGAAAATTACAGCAAACAAATTAGGGCATGGAAACCCATTTTGATAGGCACATGATGAATAAGAAATGTGTTGATATGCAAAACAATAATCCTTTGCGTGTGGGAGACTGACACAGAGAATCTGAGTCAGGAAATAGCAAAGAAAGAAAGGGTGAGGTAAGAAGACGACAAATAACACAATGAAGATGGGCACAAACAAATTATTATTGTATCTACTGCAATTTCCCTGGTTGAGAAATGTTTAAGTCACACAGTGGAAGGCTAAGCTGCGAGAAGGTTGTCTTTTGTTTCATCTGCCTTGGGGATGGGTCATGTTATGCATAAGGTTTTGGATTAGTGGTGTTGGAAGAACACAGCAGTTCAGGCTCCTTGGATGCTGTCTGAACTGCTGTGCTCTTCCAGCACCACTAACCCAGAATCTGGTTTCCAGCATCTGCAGTCATTGTTTTTACCATGTTGTACATAAGGCCAACCCTGGAGATTCTATTGGGGAGGAAGGGAGAAATAACAAAGGGAGAGAGAAACAGAGAGAGATGCCAAGTGGTGTTGCAGATAATCTCCTGTGATATTGATATTATCACTTTTAAATAATATTTTTACACAAACCAGATACACCGCTTAGATCCACTGTGGCACTTCCAGGAACTCCATCATATAAACTGGCAAAAGAACTTCGATAAAAACTGAAACACCTTATCAATGGATTTAAACACTCCATACAATCATCACAGGAATTCCTAGACAACAGCAAGAACATAAACATCGACAAGGAAGAAGCAATGGTCTCATTTGATGCAATGGCACTGTTCATTTCAATTGACAGAACTCTAGACAGCGAGACAAAAACCAGCCTTCTGGACAAACAGAACAGACAACATGACAGGGAACCTATCAACAAGGACTGCATCCTCAAACTACTAGACCTGTGCTTGACGACACACTTCGCATTCAACAACCAAATATATGAACAGGCCAATGGGGCACCTATGGGCTCACCCATCTCCAGGCTCATAGCAGAAGCAGTGATGCAAAGACTGGAACAAACTGCCCTCTCACAAATCCAATCCAAACTCTGGATCAGATACGTGGATGGCACTTTTGCAATATATTAAGAGAACATAAATCTGAGAACACACATCGGATAATCAACATCATGCTCACAGGTATCAGATTTAGAAAACAGGAGGAAACTGACAATTAACTCCCATTCCTAGACGTGATGGTAGAAAGAACACAGAATTGTGAATGCACCACAAGTGTACACCATACAGACCAGACTCTGAACTGCAACTACAACCACTCAAATACATACAAGAGAAGCTGCATTGGGACCCTGTTCAAAAAGGGCTACAACACACCAACTTGGGAAAAGAAGAACATCTCTACAGAGTCTTCACCAAGAATGGATATCCCGCAACTTCATCCACAGGTACCTAACAACCAAACAACGCGATGAGGAAAGGGATGAACCAACACACTAACCATTCTATCTTACGTAAAAAATGTCTTACAAGTGACAGCCAGACTTCTCTGACCACGAGGATTCATAATAGCCATAAACCAGTGTTTATTATCTGTCCCCAGATGCCTTTAAGATGGTAGTGAGCTACATTCTTGAACCACTGCAGCCCACCTGTTGAGCTTGCCATTAGGGAAGGAATTCCTGGATTTGGACCCAGTGACAGTGAAGAAACAGCAATATATTTCCAAGTCAGGATAGTGAGTGGCTTGGAGGGGAACTTGAAGGTGGTGGTGTTCCCTTATATATGCTGCTCTTGTCCTTCTAAATGGAAGTGGTCGTGGGTTTGGAAGGTGCTGTCTGAGGATCTTTGGTGAATTTCTGCAGTGCATCTTGTTGATAGTACACATTGCTGCAACTCAGTGTCAATGAGGGGGTGGATGCAGTGCCAATCAAGCAGGCTCTTTGTCCTGGATGGTGTCAAGCTTCTTGAGTGTTGTTGGAGCTGTACTCATCCAGGCAAGTGGGGAGTATTCCATCACACTCCTGACAAGGAGTGTACATGGTGAACAGGCTTTCAGGAGTCAGGTGAGTTACTTGCTGCAGTTCTCAGTCTCTGATCTCTTGTAGACACTGTGTGTACGTGGTGAGTCCAGTTGAGTTTCTGATCAATCGCCCAGGATGTTGATAGTGAGGGATTCAGTGATAGTAACACCATTAATTGTTAAGGGGTGGTGGTTAGATAGTCTCTTATTGGTGATGGTCATAGCCTGGCATTTGTGTTGGACTTGCCACTTGTCAGCCTAAGCCTGGACAGTGGCCAGCTCTTGATGCATTTGAACATAGATTGCTTCAGTGACTGAGGAATTACAAATGGTGCTGAACATTGGCAAATATTCCCACTTCTGACTTTATGATGGAGGGAAGGTCATTAACGAAGCAGTTGAAAATGGATGGGCCTAGGATACTACTCTGAGGAACTCCTGCAGAGATGTCCTGGAGTTGAGCTGACTGATCTTTAATAATCACAACCATTTTCCTATGTGCCAGGTATGACTCAAACCATCAGAGAGTTTGCCCTGATACCCACTGATTCCAGTTTTGCTACAGCTCCTTGATGCCACACTTGGTCAAATGCAGCCTTGATATCAAGACAGTCTCAATGTCTCACCTCATCTCTGGAATTCAGCTTTTTCTCCATGTTTGAAGTAAGGCTGTTACGAGGTCAGAAGCTGAGTGGATCAAGCGGAACCCAAATTTAGGTATCACTAGCAGGTTATTGCTGAACAGGTGCTGTTTGATAACACTACCGATGACACCTTCCATCACTTTACTCATGATCGACAGTAGACTGATGGGGCGGTAACTGGCCGGGTTAGATTTGTCCTCCTTTTTACGTACAGAACATACTTGGGCAATTTTCCACATTGTCGGGTAGACGCCAGTGTTGAAACTGTACTGGAACAGCTTGACTAGGGGAGTAGCAAGTTTAGAGTACAAATCTTCAGTTCTATTGCTGGAATATTGTCAGGGGCCTTGGTCTTTGCAGTATCCAGTACCTCCAACCATTTCTTGATATTACATGGACTGAATTGAATTATCTGAAAATTGGCATCTGTAATGCTGGGACCACTGGAGGAGGCAGAGATGGATCATCCACTTGCAACTTCTGGCTGAAGATTGCTGCAAAAGCTTCAGTCTTATTGTTTGCACTGATATGTTGGGCTCTTCAATTTTTGGAGACCTCTCCTTCAGTGAGTTCGTTAATCATCCACCATCATTTATGACTGGATTTGGCAGGACTGCAGAGATTAAGTCTGATCCTTTGGCTATGGGATCACTTAGCTCTGTTGATCACTTATGCAAATAGTCAGGTTTGGTAGCTTCACTAGATTGACACCTCATCTTCAGGTATACCTGGTGGTGCTCCTGCAGTTGCCATTGAACCAGGATTGATCTCCTGGCTTGATTATACTGGTTGAATGGGGGTGATGTCAGGCCAGGAGATTACAGATTATCCTGGAATACAACTCTGCAGGTGTTGATGGCTCGCAGTATCTCATGGATGCCCAGTTTTGAGTTGCTAGATCTGTTCGAAGTCTGTCCCATTTAGCATGATGATGGTGCTACACAACACGATATAAAAAGATTCTCAATGTGAATGTGCTACTTTGTCTCCACAAGGACTGTGCAGTGGTCACTCTTACCAAATAAAGTCATAGACAGGTGCATCTGCAGCTGGCAGATTGATAAGAATGAGGTCAAGTATGTTTTGCCCTTTTGATGGTTCCCTCACAATCTGCCGCAGATCCAGGCTAGAAACAATGTCCTTTAGGACCCGACCAGCTCGATCGGTAGTACTGAAGCCATGAGACATGGGGTCCTTGAGGACTCCCAGAGTAACTCCCTATTCACTGTAGACCACTGTGCTGCCACTTCTGCTTAAGTCTGTCCTGCTGGTGAGAGAGAACATATCCAGGGATGGTGACTATGGTATGATTCTATGAATAGTCTGTGAGACAGCTCTCCCAATTTTGGCACTAGCCTCAAGATGTTAGTGAGGAGGACTTTGCAGGATCATCAGGGCTGTTTTTGTAGTTGCCTTTTTTCCCGGCTGCCTATGTTGATGCCAGGTGTTTCATCTGAGACTTTGTGGTGATTGGTAGAACTGAATGGCTTGCTAGGCCATTTCAGAGGGCAACAGTAGGCATTTCAGGTGGTGATGACACATTTCCTTTCCTGAAAGACATTAGTGAAGCAGATGGGTTTTTCCAACTATTGACATTGTTTTCATGGTCATCAATAGATTCTTAATTCCAGATTTAATTCCATTGAATTTTTTAATTGAATTCAAATTCTAATATCTGCTTAGTGGGATTTGAACCTGGGTCCCCAGACCATTATGTGGGTCTCTGGATTACTGGTCTAGCGATAATACCACTAGGCCATCACCTTCTCCTGAGAAATGAGAAAGGAGTAATTGGCAATCTAGTTGTGAGGCCACTTGTGGATGAACAACCATAAAATGATAGAAGTCCTCATCAAGGTGAAGAGTGACACAGTTAATTCTGAGCCTAGGCCTCTCAGTAGAGGTAACTGTGATGGCTTGAGGTGTGAGCTGGCTATGACAGATTAAGGAATATTGCCTAAAAGGGATGGTAGTGGAAAGACAAAAGCAAACATTAAAAGAGTATATAGGTAAACAGCAACAATTGTTCATTCCTTACTGCTGCAAAGGTAAATGAGAAAGGTGGCCAATCCACAGTTTATAAGGGAAATTTGATAACATTAGACCCAAAGAAGAAGCATACAAATTGGCTAGGAAAAAAAGAGAATCGTGGAATGGGAACAGTTTAGAATTCAGCAGAGGAGAACAAGGGATTAATTAAGAAATGGAAAACAGTGTATGAGAGTAAGCTTGGAAACATCAAAAATTGACGATAAACATTTGTGTATGTTCAGACACAAAACTTGGTGAAGACAAATGAAGTTGCCTTACATTCAAAAATGGGAATTTATAATGGGGAACAAAGACATTGAACAAATAAATACACATTGTGTTCTGTGCTCATAAAGGAGAGCACAAATTACATTCCAAAAATGTTGCAGAATACAGTTTAGAGACAGTAGAGAACTAAGTGAAATCAGTGCTAGCAGGGAAATGGCATTGGAGAAATTGATGGGATTGAAGGCCGATAAAATCTTCAGTACCTGATGATCTACATCCCAGAGTGCTTAAGTGGCCCTCATGAGAGGGGATGCATTGGTGGTCACCTTCCAAGATTCTATAGACTGAAACAGTTTCTGCAAATTGAGGGGTGGCTAATGTGATTCCTCTATTTAAAAAGGGAGTTAGTAGGAAAAGTGAATTATACAACAGTCGGCCTAATGTGGTAGTGGGAGAGGAGCTAGTATACATTATAAAAAAATTAATAGCAGAGCACTTAGAAAACAATGGCAAGATTAGACAGAGCATGGATTTAAAAAAGGGAAATCATGCTTGATTAACCTACTGGAATTCTTCAAGGATGTAACTAATTCAATTTTTGAGAGGAGATCAGTAGATCTTTCAGAAGGCTTTTGACAATATCCCAGATAAGAAATTAGAGTATAAAATTAATGTGCATGGAATTGGGGGTAGGATATTGCCACAGATGGAAAACCAGTTGGTAGGCAGGAAACAAACAGTAGGAATAAACAGGTCTTTTTCCAAATGGCAGGCAGTGTCTCGTGGGGTACTGCAGAGATCAATGCTAGGACATTGTTATTTACAATATATAGTAAAGATTTAGATGAGAAAACTAAACGTAATACCTCAAAATGTGCAGATGACACAAAGCTGGGTGGGAAGGAGAGATGTGAGGAGGATGCAGAGATGCTTAACCATGATTTGGACAGGCTGAGTGAGGGGCAAGTGCATGGCAGATACAGAATGTGAATAAATGTGAAGTTATCCACTTTGGTAACAAAAACAGGAAGTTAGTTCATTATCTGAATGGCTATAAATTAAGAGAGGGGAATGTGCAACAAGACCAGGGTGTCCTTGTATACTTGTCACAGAAGGTAAGCACCAAGGTACTGCAGGTTATCAAGATGGTAAAGGCTGCATGCAGTTTTGGTCTCATTATCAGAGGAAGGATAGTCTTGCTGTAGAAAAAGTGCAGGGAAGTTTTATCAGACCGATTCCTGGGATGGCAGAACTGACATTTAAGGAGAGCTGGAATCGGTTAGGTTTATATTTGTTGAGTCAGAAGAATGAGGGGAATCTGGTAGAAGCTGATAAAATTCAAACAGAACTAGACAGGGTAGATGCATGAAAAATGTTCTTGAGCCAAGGGTCATAGCCCAAAAGGTATGGGGTATACCTTTTGGGACTGAGATGAGGAGAAATATTTTCACCAAGAGAGTGGTGAGCCTGTAGACTTCGTTTCCACAGAAAGCAGTTGAGGTCAACATATTGTATGATTTCAGGAAAGTATTGGATATCTCACTTGGGACTAAATGGATAAGAGGATATGGGGGAAAAGCATAACGAATAGAGGAGCAAACTTGAATATTTGAATGGTCTACTCCTGTTCCCATTTTCTATGTTTCTACGTAATGGATACACGCCAGCCAATTTACACAGAACAAGGCCTCACAAACAGTAATGAACAACTATAAATAAAGCTGAAGAATAAATATTGCTTCGGATACTGAGGAGAATTTCCCAACCTTGAAAATAGGTTAAAAGTAATCTCACATGTAAATGAGGTCTGTGGAGTGGGATTTGAATTCACTTCAGTTTACAGGGGATTGGGCAACCCAGTGAGGTAACGCCTGACACACACAACTGAATTGCAATGCCCAATCAATCAGGACCATTTTGCATCAGTTAGAAAATCTGGTTTAATTTGTTGATTTGGTGTGATCTTAGGTTTAAATTTGTCTGAGATTATTTTTGGAGTAAAATAATGTTAGGTGTTTAAAGTGCATTATTGCAGTCATTTATGTTTTGTTTGCCCATTAACTGAGACAAATTAATCTAGAGGATCTTGCCTTATTGTCTCCAGTCATGCCTTTCTCATAATGTGCCAATGCATTCACATAGTCTCCCCTAGAAAACAAATATTGGTCAATGTGACAAATAGAACAATATATAAATTTCTACCAATAATATGCCCATTTTGAAATAACTTCACTTGCATATAATGTAATTCATGAATATTCAGGTGAGATCATGTGCTTATTAAAAACATTGTATTTAAACAAAAATAAACAACTGATTTTTATATCTAAAGTATACTGACACAAAACCTAGGTGCATGCATGCAAAAAGGTTTCAGTGACAAAAATTGATAAGATGTAAACAAGTAAATTGTACTTGAAAAATTAGTCCTTAATTGGAAATTATCAAAGACAGTGAATGCATTTAGTAAATTCTGTTTAAAATACAGAGGATAAACAAACATATTGAAATAGGCAAGGGAAAGATAAAATAAATTGCTAACATAAATATCGCAGTAAGAGAGGATTAATAAGAGTTTTCTGTATGTTACACCAGTAAATCTACAAGACATAGATGAATGATAATTCAAAAGTAGCTTTTTACTGAAAGAGATTCAAACGATCCAGTAATTCAATGAAACAACAGAAATAAATCAAAATAATGAGCAATTTCCATCAAATTACTCACTAAAGGTACGCTGTACAGTAGTTTGCATATTACATATGGAGCTTACTGATTATATTTCAAATTTTAAAAAATCCCTTTTGTACATACGTGAACTCTAGTTGAATAGCATATTCTTTGGAGATAAATGCAATCTGATCAGGAGCCAGCCGTTTAGCTAATTGCAGAGCACTATCCCAATGCTGTAGATCCCTCCGCATCTACAAGATAATAATAGTACATCTCACAAGAAATAAATTCATACATCAGAAACAGCAATAAATATTTTAGAATGAGATAATACATGATCAGAGTTCTTCCAAGACAGTTTCGATCAGATTACATGATTAATATATTTTCCAATTTTATTTATATGCCTTTTTAAAAAAAATCTTTATAGGTTTAAAAGATTCAATGATCATCATTCTGGCAATTACTGTGTTGTGTTATGAGAAGAACGATCTCAAGTGAAATAAAACTCTACTGAACCCTGTCCATTTGTAAATATGAACATGCAAACAAATCAGGACAAGTAGTAGGCCACTGAGTCAGATCATGGCTGATCTGATTGTAAACTCAAATCCAAATTCCTGCCTACTCCTGATAAGTTTTCAATGCCTTACTTAATAAAATAATCTTCCTTAAAATATACAAGAACATTGAAAATGTCTTCCTGAAAAGATGGTTGAAGCATAGACTTGAAACTCTCGGAGAGAAATTCGTCTAAGCTCAGTTTTACATGGTGACCCCTAGTTCTAGATTCTCCCAAAAGTTTGATTGGTACTTCACCAATAAAATATTTTGAGGCATTTTGTGTATTTGTATGAAGGCTTCCTTTTTAAAAGTACAGTATACACCTAAAAGCAAATATATCACTTTTTAATCTACATTGTTTAAACAACTTTGTTCTCATGATTGTGGATATTAAGAAAGATATCCTGTCTGCAACAAATTAAAACAAATTTTCTAAAGAGCAGAAAGAATAACAGTTACATCAAATGAAGGAGTTACCACTCTTTTGAAAGTGTAAACATCCTAAGCTGAAAGATCAAAGGATTTTTATTAAATCGTATTCAACTTCTTACCTCTAGTGCAGCAATTGGGCAGCTGGAGGCCAGATAGAGATCCTGTGCCAAATTGAAATCATTCATAAACATAGCAAGATGTCCAGCTAATAAGCTGTGGTCTTCTATTCCCTGAAATATTAATGACAGTGCACTGAATAGTACGGTTTTGTAGATGATGGAGCATTGTTTAAATAAAGAATGTAATAATGTATTCTGCTGTTTTATTTTTAAAAAACAGTTGCTTCCCTAACTTCTGTTAGCCTGCAAGGAATTATCAAAGGTTTGATGGTATTCCACTGGTAAGCAGGCTGAGAAGAGACCTTGTAGTATATTTTTGCTGCATTAGTGATTTGTGGGTAAATGGCTACAATTCCCACACCCTGATTTCTCCTTACTGACTTTTCACTCTATGTCTTGGATAGTATTCAAAATTGCTAATGATCTAATCATCAGGCTGACCTGTGATACTTGAGTATCAGTCATGGGAATATTGGATTGCTTAATTAAGGTAAGATTGTAGTTGTGAAGCAGATATATTTGCAATAAGACAAAATGGTTAGAATGGCACACTGGAAGTCTCATTCATTGGTGCTTTCTTGTTCACTTACAAAAGAGTCTTTTGGAGTTTCACAGAAACATAATGCTATCATTACATTCACTGTGAATTATACAATTAATCTTATAAAATACCTTTCCCTAACTGTACATTGGTACTTACGTAGTCTGTTGAGTATCATATATGGAATCATATTACAAATGAGTCTTTAATTGCATTAATTACAGGCTACAATTTTGAAGATTGTAGTCATTTTAGTAATTTGCACCCAATTTTGAAATCAAACATTCTATTTTAATTAATATATTATAATTTTTAAAATTTAAAATGTATTATAGTAACTGCTTGTGTAAAGTTGCCACAATGCATCTACAGCATTCTGCAAATGGTTTTCTGCTTCACATTCTTTTCAAGTTGGAAATATTATAGCTTTGTATGATGAGGAAGGAACTACCAAAGTCTGGATTTTCATTTGAGGTGATCATGATTTGGAGATGCCGATGTTGGACTGGGGTGTAGAAAGTTAAAAATCATACAACATCAGGTTATAGTCCAACAGGTTTATGTGGAAGCACTAGCTTTCGGAGCACTGCTCCTTCATCAGGTGGTTGTGGAGTATAAGATCATAAGACACAGAACTTTTTGCAAAAGTTTACAGTACATTGTAACTGAAATTATACATTGAAAAAGACCTGGATTGTTTGTTAAGTCTCTCATTTTTTAGAATGAACATATTGGTTTCTGTTCTGTCATATGTAAATCACAGAACTTTTTTTAAAGTTACATTCTCAAGTGAACTTTAACAATTGGTGTCATATCAGTCCAGATAATGCATTGAAGGCGTAAGGTGCCCTGTGTGAGATTGTCTGTTCGTAGCAAACTGACCGGCCTTCACGACAACACCGTACAACCTTATCACGGTAGTCGCTGCAAAACGTGTCAAAGTGTCGACACGGATACCACCATTATGCATGGGGGACACCTCCCACCATGTACATGGCAGGTACTCAAGCGACTCAGCCAACATTGTCTATTTCATATGCTGCAAGCAAGGATACCCTGAGGCATGGTATATTGGCGAGACTGAGCAGAGCCTATGGCAAAGGATGAATGGATACCATACAACAATTAACAGACAGGAGTGTTCTCTCCCAGTCAGAGAACAAAGGTCCGGGACTTTCGACCTTGGACCATTGGGTGACCGCCCTCCAAGGCGGACATTGGGACAGGCAATAATGCAAAGTAGCCGAGCAGAGGCTGATAGCCAAGTTCGGTACCCATGGGACGGCTTCAACTGGGACCTTGGGTTCATGTCACACTACAGGTGACCCCACTGCAACACACACATACACACACGTTTGTGGGGTGGATTTGTACTTGCAGAATAACATTTTATTTTGCTCAAAAACTGCATGTATCCATGTAAAATTCTGTAAATCAGTTTTTTAGATTAGAATCAGTCTGAACATTGTGGCACAGACAGCCTCACACAGGGCACCTCACACTATCAATGCATTATCTGGGCTGACATGACACCAATTGTTAAAGTTTACTTGAGAATGTAACTTTAAAGAAGTTCTGTGATTTACATATGAAAGATCTGAAACCAACATGTTCATTCTAGAAGATGAGAGACTTAACAAACAATCCAGGTCTTTTTCAATATATAATTTCAGCTACAACACACTGTAAACTTTTACTACACATTCTGTGCCTTATGATCTTATACTCCATAACCAGCTGAAGGAGCAGTGTTCTGAAAGCTAGTGCTTCCAAATAAGCCTGTTGGATTAGAACCTGGTATTGTGCGATTTTTAATATTGGAGGTGGGGTTTGTGGAGTGGCCATCTGTGGTTCCCTCTATTCCATACCGCTCTCATCCTCCAATTTTCCTACCCATCATGCATTCCCTTTGTGACATCTTACTCTTCACTATCTATTTATTCCCTGCATTCACACCTCCTTGTTACTTACTTGTCCTTTAATCTTTCTTTCACTCCAGCTCCAGTTCCACTCATTTCACTCATGATTAAATGGTAGGAAGACATTTCATCTGCAACTAGTTTCCTGCTTTTTTATGTTTCCTTCAAAGGGCTGCTTTCTCTTGAGCCAAACTTCAAAAACACATTCCCTCAAGGTCACTGGACCAAATTCTTGGAACTGGCATTGTGGGTCTACATATAGCAAATAGACTGCAAAAGTTCAAGAAGGTAGTTCACCATCCTCTTGTGGGCAAATTGAGCAACAAATGATGGCCCAGCCAGCAATGGTCAGATCTCATAAATGAGTAAAACAAAATTTGAGTAAAGAATAGAATGACATAATATTCTCTGCATATGTGACTGTCTCTCTCTGTTCAGCCCTGTTTTCCTAAACATCTTCCTTTCTTTCATTTGTATATGATTCCCTCCAAGAGGCATTGCTTACTTTCAAAATGTAACATTAAAAATTCAATAAAGATTAAGTCTGTTTGCCTTTCCATTGGGCTCATGCATTTTTGAGATTTCTTGGCATCTCTCAATGAATTTTCCTAGATGCCTACCAAGTTGATTTCATAATTCACCATTTTGAAAATTGAACATTAGTAGAAGATGTTCTCTTAGCTCAACAGGTTTTCTGAAATGTACAGCACATACAACAAGAGCCTAGCATGTATAATAGGACAGTTACTCAGCCCTCACTCTCAAACAAACATTTTAAAGTCATAAATCTGAACTCAATAAAGTTTTTGAAATGTACCTTCTTTTGTTTCTAATGCTGGAAGCTTATGAGAAATATTGGTGTAGTGTAGTTGACTGAATAATATTAACTTGCTTAAGAATATTAGGACACGTATACCTGGACTGTACAATCAAAGCTTTGGTCAAAACATTCAACTTCAAGTCTATGGTTTTGAGAGAAGCTGAGGCCTTTAAACAACATTTTTAATGAAGAAATTAGAAGAAATAAAATATAATTCAATGGATGAATGTAACATTAGATGTAGGAGTAGAGGCAAGCCATTAGGTCTATCAAGTCAGCTCTGCCATTCAGAGATCATGGCTGATCTGATAATCCCCAAGCCCACTTTCCAGCCTTATCCTTAAAACACTGGGAATTTGGATTTCAGCCTAGAACATACTTAATGACTCAGACTTGACAACTGCAGTTGAGAATTCCACAGATCCAACACCCTCACAGAAGTAATTGAAGAAAATAAAAAAAACAAGACATGTCCATTTTTATTTTATGCAGTTGCCTGTAGTAAAGGTCTTGTCGCACATTCTCATAAGGACCAACCTTAATCTGCTCCAGTGAAATTACCATTCCGACATTTCCAATCATTCGATAAACACGGATCGCAAACTCTACTTCCATGTGATGGAGGCAAGCACGAGCAAACTCAGTCCATGCGGAAGGATCATTAAGTAATTTGCACACATCCCAGGCTTCATTAAACCTGTAAGAGTTACAAGAAAAGTTGACAATATGATTTCAGAATAGTTTGTATGTTGAACAAGTTACAAAAAACTATTTAGCTATTGGGAAGTGTCTAAAAGTGTCCATACTGCTTTTGGAACATTTTTGGTGCATTTCCTTGAGTTTTCCATCATTTCCTCCCAAGAATAACAATGGAACAGGTGACCCATCCATGCAAAGGCTCCAACTGGAATGAAGAAAGCAGCGACAGTGTCTCTGGGTGAGCCAAGAGATGGATCAGAGGCTCTGGAAGGACAAGCTCTGTGCCAAGCCCTCTGCTAAGTTCTAACAAAACATTCCATGTTCCTTTACAGATTATGTAGCTGTCTGGCAGGCTTGCTAATGTTCCCAGCATTGGGGTACACCATCACACCAGATATGTCCCCAGTTGCTATTTATGAGCTGGCATATGACCATTCTTTTCCTTAGCCTAATTCATATCAGATGCTATTGTCAATTCCATGCTGGTCTCCAAGATAAGCGCAGTGCCAGTGCTGAGGTTGATAACTGTCAACTCACATGACAGAACTTCATTATTAGTGCTGAAGTTGTTGCTCTCCCTACATCCTTAGGTTTCTGCAGCTGTTCAGACAGCAGTACTCAAGTACTCAGCAGTTACGCCATTTTTCCAAGTTTGTAAGCTTAATTTTCCAATCTTAAAGTGCAGATTTTCCAGAAAATGTGACTGACATATTCTCTCCATTATACTACACAGGTGGCTTGTGAGAAACGGAACACAATCCAATTTACTGTAGTTTTATTCTAGGTTCCGATTTAGAAGGGTTCCTGTTATAATCAACTTATTTGTACTTGCTAAAGAAAAATCATTTATAGATACTATCAGCGTCATACCAATTTTTAACCAAAGGATTAATAATAACATTACAAAACTCAAACAACATCTTGTGACATAAATTTGCTTGTATTTAAACAACAAGCATGGTTTTATAATTCCTTGTAAAATCTCTTACCTTTTCAGCATTAAGCATTGGGTCAACATTGGCTGAAGATCATTATGTCCAAGATCCTTCAATCCAGCGAGGAAAGAATGCGTACTTAAAAGAATAGCATTGATTTTCCCACTCTGTGTCTGACATGTTAACTCTCCATTATATAACAGTAATGGTTTGTGAGAAAAAGGAAGTTTTGTAGCACCTGCCAGTATGACTTTGGATCCTGTGAAATAAATATGATAAGAAATAGATTGATGTATCAGATGACGATTAGTTTAGGAAAGTACGTTAGGAACAAATTAAAGGATTAAAATATTTTAACTGGTAAGCTATTCACTACAATGTATGCATGGCTAGTGGGTGGTCGAATTTTGAAAATTTGAGAAAAAAAATGGTGTTTGGAAACTCGCACTGAGTGAAAGGTTATTGGAGTTGGGTGTATGTGTACTTGAGACCAAAGACAGGTCAGCCATGATCTTACTGCATGATGGAGCAGGCTTGAGAGGCTGAATAGCCTATTCCAGTGTTTTATGCTGAGAGGATTCTATCTTTCCTCTTCAGTTTTTGATTAAGTTGTAGCCCTCCAAATTGCGTGCGCACCTTTCTTGCAACTCCATAAGTGATTAACTCCATTTATGAGGTTACCCTTGCACAACACAAATCACAACTTTTGACTACTGTACATTATTTTCCTCATCTTACTCTACCTTTCAGCAGCCTTTGCCACAGTTGACAATAGTAACCAACATCAATGACTCTTCTCAGCTGTCCAATTTAGATAACTTATTCTCCTTAGTTTCCCTATCATCTATTCAACCATAGTTACCTCCAGCAATGTATTCTCTTTCTGCCCCTGCACTATACCACAAGGGTCCATCCTTGCCCTCACCTCCACATCCTCATCCAACTACTGCCTTTGATGACATAATTCATAGATTTGGGGTCAGCTTTCACAGTAAAATTGATGATACTGATCTCAATTTCTCTTGACTGCTTCATTACAGCTGTCTATCGGTTCTGAAGGATTGCTGGACCTGAAAAAGAATAATGGGTAGGTACTCAAATTGTCAGAATGTGACTAGTGGCGCTCCATAAGGGTCTGTGTTTGGATCTCAAATATTCATATAAATTTTTAACAACTTGAATAAGTGGCATGGAAAGTCGTATATCCATATTTACTGATGGCATAGAGTTAGGCAGCATGGAGACAGTGTAAATGACAGCACAAAATTACCAAGGGATGTTGATAGATGAGCAAAACTGTGGTAGATGATGGTCAATGTAAGCAAGCTTGAGGTGATCCATTTTGGATCAAAAAAGGATAGATCAGAGTGCTTTCTAGATGATATGAAGTTAAATACATTGGAAGGCCAAAGAGACTTGGACATTCAGATGTATAAATCTTTACAATATCATGAACAGATGCAGAAAATAATCAAGAAAACTAATGGAATGCTGGTCTTTATATATGGAGGACTGGAGTAAAAGGATGTAGAAGTTATGCTGCAGCTAATCAAAACCCTGGTTAGACTTACTTAGAGTGAAGTCAGCAGACCTTAAGAAGAGTATGGTCATGGAGGGAGTAAAACGCAGGTTTATAAGAATGATACCTAGACACCAGGGATTGTTTTATGAGAAAGCATTATACAAATTTGGCCTGGTTTTCTAGAATTTAGAAGATTAAGAGGCTATCTGATCAAAATCTTCAAGATAATAACAGGAAGAGACAGGGTAGATAAACTATTTCCACTGGTTGAGCTAATGGTCTATTCCTGTTCTTTTGTCCTATGCCCTACAAAGCTACACCCATTGTGATATTATAGTCCCTCCATCACAAAGTCACAAGTGAGGCTGTTTGCTGATGATACAATTTGCAGGATGGGATCATTCGCCGCTGCTGATTAGCCATTGCCCTTTCACCGCCAAGGACGCTTAGCCCCGCCCATTAGCCACTGAGGACGATTCGCCACCGCAAGTGTTTGCAACTCATTTTTATGTATAACCCAATAAAATGATATTTATTTCATCTTTTTTTTATCAATATGTACTATGTTGTCATATAAATAAGGGGGACTGAGAAGTATGAAAGAACAGGTGGGAGGGAAAACAATCAGTACATAGATATCTTTTCAGTGGCAAATGGTCTCCTGAGGTCAAACGACCCCAGTGAAAAAACGCTGGTGGCGAACCTGCAGTGGCTAATCGGCGGTGGCAAATGTGCTGTGGTGAATCGTCACCAACCCACAATTTGAGACTCCTCAGATACTGAAGCAGTCCATGTTCAAATACAAGATCTGGACAACATCCAATTTGCGTTGACAAGTGACAAGTAACATTCATGGCGTGGGGCTGTTAGTGTTGGACTGGGGTGGACAAATCAGAAGTCACAATGACACCAGGTTATAGTCCAACAGGTTTATTTGAAATCACAAGCTTTCAGAGTGTAGCTCCTTCATCAGGTGACTCCAGGTAACCGGACTCACCCTACAAATACAGAAGCTACAAGAGCAAGTCAGAGGGGAGGTATATTGTGGCAAGTAACATTTCCTGACTCCCTAAAGCCTGTCCACATCTAAAAATTACAAGTTAAGAGTATGATGGAAAACTCTCCATTTACAAGGAGCTTGACACCATCCAGGACAAATCAGTCCACTTGATTGCCACAATATTCACAAGCACCTCCTACCTCCTCCACCGATGCTCAGTAGCAGCAGTGTATACCATCTACAAGATGCGCTGTAGAAATGTGCCAAAGATCTTTAGGCTACACCATCCAAACCCATGACCTCTTCCATCTGGATTGACAAGGGCAGCAGATAACTGGGGATACCACTGTCTGGAAGTTCCTCTCTAAGCCAATTACCACCTTGACTTGGAAATATAATGCTGCTCCTTCTCTGTAGCTGGGTCAAAATCCTGGAATTCCATCCCTAAGGCATTAAGTCTACCTACAGCACAGGGATTGCACCAGTTCAAGGCAGCTCACTACTAACTTTGTTAAGGCAAGCAAGAAATGCTGACCAGCCAGTGATACCCACATTAAAAAATAGCAACAAAAACCACAACCAGAGAGCCCTTTCCTGATGAAGGGCTTTTGCCTGAAGAGGCAATTCTCCTGCTCCTTGACCTGCTGTGCTTTTCCAGCACCACACTCTCAATGACAACACAGAGAACAGGCTATTCTCGACTATACAGTGCAATTAGAAAAGATGAATTAACAATTTTGTTATGTGGGCTCCCTTGGGGAAGAGTGACCATAATACTGTAGAATTCTTCACTAAGACGATGAAGTAGATGAATCTGAAACTAGGGTCCCATAAGAAGAACTACTAAGATGTGAAACGCAAATTAAAAAAGATAGAGTAAGGAATCTTACTAAAAGAGTTGATGCTGTCTAAGCAACGATTAATATTGAAAGAATGCGTGCACGCATTACAAAATTATCCCTGACTGGCACATACATTAAAGAGGAAATAGGACACAACCATTGCTTATAAAATAAACTATAAATAATGGATCCACGGATATTACAGATTATACATCCAAACAGGAGACAGGGCTATTTTAAAAATCTGCAAACGGGGGCAAATTGTTCGATTATGAGGAGAGAAGAGTAAGATTGCAGAGAATATAAAAACAGATCATAAAACCTTCTATAAATATCCAAAAGGGAAAAAGATTTGTCATGTCAAATGCAGGTCCTTTCCAGACAGAAGGAGAAAGTGAGGACTGCAGATGCTGGAGACCAGAGTTGAAAAATGTGGTGCTGGAAAAACGCAGCAGGCCAGACAGCATCTGAGGAGCAGGAGAATCGACGTTTTGGGCAAAAGCCCTTCTTCCCCAAGGGAGCCCTGCCTGAAGAAGGGCTTATGCCCGAAACATCGATTCTCCTGCTTCTCGGATGCTGCCTGGCCTTACAGACGGAAGTCAGGTTATTATTACAGGGCATTAAGAAATGGTAGAAGAATTGAATGCTGTGTTTGTTTTTTTCTTCACAAAAGAAGGTACAAATAATCGCCCAGAAATGTTAAGGAGTCAAGGGTCTACTGAGAGGGCAGATTGAAGAAAATAGTGCTCAAAGAATTCATGGAGTTAAAGGTTGATAAATAACCAGGGCCAGATGACCTAGTCAGCATGGATTTATGAAATGGAAATCGCAGTTGACAAATCTATTGGAAATTATTTGAGAATGTAACTACTGGAGTTGATAAACAGTGAATGTCAGCTACTTGGACTTCCAAAAGGCTTTTGATAAAGTTCTAGTAACAGAGTAGCATTGCATGGAATGGGGGCAGTGTAATGACAATGGGTAAAGAACTGATTGGCAGACAGGCAACATACAGTCCAAATAAACCGGTCTTTTTCCTCAGGGCAGTCTGTGATTAGTGGGATACTGCAGGGATCAATGCTTGGGCCCCAGCTATTCCCAATTTTTTTATTAATGATTTAAGTGAAGGAACTAAACGCAGTATTTCCAAGTTTGTAGACAACACAAAGCTGTTTGGTTTGGGAGGGGGGTGGTGAGGGCAGCAAATTGTGAGGAGGACTCAGATGCTTGACTGAGATTTGTATAAGTTGACTGATTGGGCAAAAGCATGGCAGATGAAGTATAATGTGCATATATGTGAGGTTATCTACTTTACTACCAAAGAGAGGAAGGCAGAATATTATCTGAATGTTGATAGATTGGGAAAGGGAAAGTGTCCTGGATGTCCTTTCGCACACGTTGCTGAAAGCAGATGAAACAAGTGGTAAATAAAGCAAATGGTATATTGGCCTTCATAATGAGTGGTTTCAAGTACAGGCACAGGGATGCAGTTGTACAGAGACTTGGTGAGACCACATGGGGAATACAAATATGGGAGGAAATTATGCAGTGAATGGCAGAACTCTTAGTAGTATCGATATGCAGAGGCATTTGGGTGTGCAGGTCCACAGATTACTGAAGGTGTCAGAAAAGGTGTAAAAAACACCAATGGCATTCTTGCCTTCATTGCAAGGAGCACTGACTACAAAGAATGACAAGTTATGCTACAGCTTTACATACCTTTAGTTAGGCCACACTTGGAATATTGCATACAGTTCTGGTCAGCACAATACCAGGAGGATGTAGATGCTTTGGCGAGGGTACAGAAAAGGTTTGCCAGGATGTTGCCTGGTATGGGGGATGTTAACAATGAAGAAAGGTTGGATAGACTGGTTTGTTTTCACTGGATTGGAAGTGGTAGAGGGGCGATCTGATAGACATTTTGAAAAGTATAAAACCAAGGACTGCAGATGCTGGAAACCAGAGTCTAGATTAGAGTGGTGCTGGAAAAGCACAGCAGGTCAAGCAGCGTCCGAGGAGCAGGAAAATCCACGGTTCGGGCAAAAGCCCTTCATCATGAATAGAGGAATCCTATTCCAGTGCCACTCTAATCTAAACATTTTGAATTCCTGTCTGCCAATTTGGCATGGATAGAATGGAAAGTAACAGGTTTTTTCCCCCCAAGGTGGAGGGGTCAGTTACTAGAGGACACAGGTTCAAGGTGCGCAGTTGGAGGGTTCAAAAGACATGCACATGGCAAGTATTTCACACAAAGGGTGGTGAGTGCCTAGAATGGACTGCTAGAGGTGGTGGTGGATATACACACAATAGCAACATTCAAGAAATACCGGGACGAATACACGAATAGGAAGGCAAAAAAGGGATATGGATCGTATACATTTTTAGTATGGAACAGCAAAATGTGTCATTGCAGGCTTGGAGGGCCGAAGGGCCTGCTTCTTGTGCTGTTTTGTTCTTTGCTCACTGTGACCTCCTTAACTGAGATGGATGTTCTAGCTATGGAGTGACTGCAACGAAGGTTGATCAGACTGACTTCTGGATGGTACGATGTACAAGGAGAGAGTGAATTGGTTCAGACTATATTCACTGGATTTTAGATGAGTGAGGGAGAATCTCATAGAAACCTACTAAATTCTATCGGGTTTAGATAGGATATTGAGGAAGGATGCTCCTTATGACTAGGGAAACCAGACAAGGTGTCACAGTTTAAGGATATGGGGTAAGAACTTAGGTGAGGAGAAATTTCTTCACCCAGAGTCTATTGACCCTGTGGAATTCTCTACCACAAAGTAATTGAGGCCAAAATGTCAAATGTTTTCCAGAGGAATTTTATATAGTCATTAGGACTAAAAGGACCAAAGAGTATGGTGAGAAAGCAGGAACTGAGTGCGATGATCAGCCATGATCATATTGAATGGCAGACAGGCCTCGGGTGCAATGGCCTACTCCTACTGCTATTACCTATGTTTCTATTATTTTCTCACTGCTATCATTCACCTTCTCCCTGCTCTTCCGGTCACAAACTGCTTTTGCCACACAGAATATTGTTAACCTCTCTGTGACAAAAGTGGTAGGCAAGCAGCTTGTGATTAGAGGTACAGTTCCTCACAGATTCTGACTGCTTCAGTAAATTTTCTCTAATTAGTCGCTTGGCAACATGGTCACTTTCAGGTTGCCAGTTTGCTCCCTCCCCAACCTTGTGTATTTTAAGTATTGGTAGTTCAGGAATAAGATCTTGCCTAATGGCAAAACAGATCTAAAGCCAAACAACTCAGTCTTGTTCTTATGTTCATATCGACAAATTACTGGTTTCATTAAACTTTCTTAGGAATAAAAAGCATGTAGGAAACCTAACAATAAAGGAGGATAATAGAAGTGTAGCATAACTTGTTTCATGCAGCTACAATTATGCTACCTTGAATCGTATCCTTGTGAAAAACGTAGGTATAGACTTTGTCATCATCATAAGCAATGAAGACTCCTTTATCCATTGTAAAGTGTTCCCAGAGAATGCTTCTAACAGTGGTGGGAAGGTTCGGGATCTCATATATAGTATCGTTCACCTTTAACACAAGAGTACAATGAAATTCAAAAGGTTATTCAAGTATAAATATACATAGTCATACAAACTAAAAAATTTGGAGACCTTTGAAAATTACAGTAACCTGCACTCTAAATACAAATATTAAAGCCCACTCAAAATACCAAAACAAAGAAATGTGGCAAACTAAACATATATATGGTGAATAAATAATCAATTTTAACTTTATTTGATAATTACTATCGTCAGTAATGAATGAATAAATGAATTTGACACGTGCATTTTACAGTGAATACAGGTAAGATATGATGAAAAGCTTCGAATATTGCCATAATTTGGTGACATTTTAAATAGTTTAAGAATAAAAAAAAACAAAGATATAACTGAAAAACACTCTATTTTCTTTCCACCGCCTCTGCCAGGAGTCCTGAGCTAACTCACCAATGACACCTGTGCCTTTGCTGCCTGATCTGCCACTAACCCCCTCATCCCACCACAGATATGAAATAAGAAATGAGAACTAAAGCACAGTATGATAGTGGCACAATGCCTGATGACTCTGAAAACATTACTTACAGGGCAGTAGACAAGCCCATCGCTCTTGTCATCAATGAATGCCATTCTAGTCCCGCTGGGATCTGGAAAAACTTTACGGATACTGACTGAATGGCGATACTCATTCACATACTGCCAGTCCTCAATATAGAAATATTGGATGATCCCAGTCTAAACAGGAAAGCCATATAAATAGTGTTAATCTTTTCAACATAATCATAAAGAAGTATCAGAGAAGTTAAGTTGCAAGGTACAAAAATACACTACCCAAGATTATGACGAAGTATAATGATGTGGGTACCAGGTGTGAGAAGTATTCCTGATTTTCTTTGAGTACTTCTGGTTAGGGCTACTTATGTTGCATATAAACATCAGAGTGCATGCACATTGTGATATTTTGCAGGGTGAGATGGAAGAGGGTGAAACAGTGGGTGAGAAAGATAGTGTTGACCTGTCATTTGCCAACAAACACCATCAGCAACCTTTTCTTTAAAGTCTGCCTCCTTTTTTAATGGAGCTGATGTTACAAAATCGAATTGAGATTTTGTTGGGGATTGTGACTGCCTTGGAATCATGGTGGGTGATGGGTTGATCAATGTCATCTGTACCATGTCTTCATGAAACTGCCAACAGAGCAAAGTAAAACACTCACAATCCTGGCTACTATCTCCTAAAATCCTACCTCCACTAGGCTTCTTGCCCAAATTCCATCCTTGGAGTAGGCCTGGGACAGAGAATATTTGATCACCTAGATCTCTATTGCTAACTATCCAATGTGACTACAGAAAAGGATTTAACTATTCATTTTATAGCTCCTATGTACATAATAAGTATTGCAAGACATCAATCCGCTATACCTTATATACACTCCTCTTAACTGAAGCATTTTGTATAACTTCAGCTGGACACCCTAGTAGACATTAGCTCTGCTCCTTCATTTTGTCATGGAAGCCAGGTCATTTCTGGCATTCAGAGGGGATTGATCAGAATAGAGGAGAGGAAAGATTTTGTGAGGACAACTGCATAGGAGGACATGAGGGAACTGCAAAAATATTGCAGCAAATGAAGAGTCAAATGTGATCTTGCTCAGGTTTAGAAAGCGACAGATTTTTTTTAAACCAAGGATGGACATAGAAGGAACCACTGGTAAAGGATTTGATGATGTAAGGTTGAAAAGAGATGAACAAAGATGGCCTTGTCTTTTGACCATGGGCAAAAAGTGGTCACAAAAAGGTGAGAAACATCATACAACAACTGACTCTTTGCATGCAACCAGAGACTCTTCCAGTTTCCTTTTTAACTATATGATGCCAACAAGATTCTAATTAGGGTTCAATGAAAGAATAAAATCAGAAAAATGTGACTGATTCAAATTTTAATGCAGTGTGTCCCAGATTAAAGAAGAGAGTAGTATAGAAGGAAGCTATTTCATCCAACAAATCTGCACTATGCTTTCTGCCTCCACCAAGAGATTTCCTTTTTTGTCTCTAATTTGTTTGCTGTTCCTTTGATCATTTGTTTCCTGGTAATTTGCCTCTAGAAGACCTTTACATTCCTTCCCATGTTAGCCCCCAAATCTATTCTCATTCTAAGTCCTTACCCTTTTATTTTCACTTTTCCAATATACATTTTATGTTCAGCCAGATACTCTTCAGTGTTACTTTGCTGACATCTGTACCTAGCCTGTATTTACATAATGCTCTCTTTAAAGGCTACATTTCTGCCATCCAGTCTTTTGACTCCAATTTATCTAGGCCACGTCAGTCCTCAATTTCCTGAAATCAGAAGGTTGTGGTCCAATTTTCACTTCAGAGACTTGAGCACAAAAATGCAGGCAGATATTCTGGCACAGTACTGAGGGAATGCTGCACTGTTGGAGTTGTCACCTATGGATGAGACATTAAATCAACCTCTAATCAATCTCTCTTAGGCAAGTTATTTTCTACCCCCAAAATTGTGGTGACCTACAAATTTGTGAAATAACACATCAGCTTCTCTACTGTTTAATATGGCACTTACATCTGTTCCATAGACTAAGAAATCAGCAGTAAGTGCGTGGCATGTAACTCGGTATTTGTCATCATGTCCTGGAAAAAGACGAGTTTCTCTTTCCTCCTGAGCTTCAATGCCTTCCATTTCAATCTGTAACCAAGACAGCAAGGGTCACAACCTTCTCAATGCCAAATAAACCAAATATTCACTTACTACAAGAATGCAGAATTTCAATTTGAATAAATTGAAATCACCATCCAACATTAAAATAAAGAAAGGTACAACATCACATATATACCATAATTCTCAATTTTATTGTATGGTAATAGGAGTTTAGAACAGCATAGCACCCCAATAAAAGGGTCAACACACCTGAAATAATTTTTTTTGGCATTCTAAAATACACCAGTTCTGATGATATAGAAGCCGAGTGCTCATATCCTGAGATAACAAGGATACTTTATTTTAAAACACTCTACATGGGAATGGGCCAAATTATACAGAGTGATTAATGTTTTTCTGCCATGAAGAGCACTGCACCCACAGTCCATGAATATTATTCTGACTTTCCTCTTGGCCTGTCCCACTGCTTTGATTCCCCACTGTCAGAAACACTAAGTTTCTACTCATACTGTCCTTGAGAAAAAAAATGTAATAATTCTATTAATCATTGTCTAACCCATATTAGCCCTCTTCAATAAATATTGATGTAGCACCCCAATAAAAAGTGTCAACACACCTGAATTAATTTTTGTCATTCTAAAATATACCAATTCCAATGATCTAGAAGCTGTGTGCTCATATCCAGAAGTTACAAGGACACTTTATTTAAAAAAAAAGTATGGGAACAGGCCAAATTATACTCCATCTAACCCGACCTGGTCAATATTTGAGAGTTCATGTCGTTACCCAAGGCTTTGACAGGGTTTTCTTCCTGGAAATTGAACAAAATCCACAATAAACCTGAAAGATCTTCAATCACAGTAATGGCTTTTAATTCTGAGGTTTTCTGATCAGTATAAAAAGTGCAATTAAAAGGACTTTGGAACAAACATTAATTTTCAGGATCATCAGATGCACTTCTTCTGAAAAGTTCTCAGAAAAGGATTCATTTGTCTCACAGGAAAATGAGTGCAACATTCAATGAATGTTTTTATCTGCTCCAGTCATAAATAATGCAATAGGCTTGAAAGCTTTACATCACAGATACATAATGTTCATCAAGCACAATGTACTAATTGTAAACAGATTTTTACTAATAAAGGGTAATCAGGTGTTATTTTTCAAAATGTCCAAAAGCTGATAATAGCAAGCAAACAATCCTTATTTATCATGCAGTGTTTTAGACATCTTCCATTTATTAGTTTTGAATTGTTTTCTCCTTATGTCCAGGACAGTGGGCCCCCTTTTGTTTGCCATGCATATTAATGGTTTGAATGAGAATATAGAAGGCATGGTTAATAAGTTTATGGATGATACTAAAATTAGTGGCATAGGAGACAGTGAAGAAGATTTTCTAAGATTTCAAAGGGATCTTGATCAAATGGATCAATGGGCTGAAAAATGGCAGATGGAGTTCAATCTGGATTGATGGGAGCTATTGCATTTTGGTACAACAAACAAGGGTAGGGCTTATACAATGAATGATAGTGCCTCCAGTAGTGTTGTAGAACAGAGGGTCCTTGGAATTGAGGTACACAATTCTTTGAAGTTTGCATCACATATAGACAGGATGGTTAGAAAGTGTTTGGTATGCTTGCCTTCATTGCTCAGTCTTTTAAGGACAGGAGTTGAGAATTTATGTTAAGGTTGTACAGGACATTGGTGAGGTCTCTTCTGGAATACTGTGTCTAGTTCTGGTTGCCTAGTTATAGAAAGGATAGAGTTATAAAGAAAGGTTGGATAGGCTGGGCCTATTTTCGTTGTAGCATAGAAGGTTGAAAGGCGACCTTATGAAATTTATAAAATCACGAGGTGTATAGAGTTAATGGTAGTTGTCTTTTCCCTAGGATGGGGGATTTCAAGTATATGGAGAGCATTTTTAAGGTGAGAAGAGAGCTTTTTAAAAAAGACATGAGGGCAACATTTTTACACGGAGGATGGTTTGTGTGTGGAATGAACTTCCTGAGGAAATGGTGGATGTGAGAAAAATTACAACATTTAAAAGACATTTGGAAAATGACATGAATAGGAAAGGTTTGGAGAGATATTGGCTGGGAGCAGTCAGGTGGAACTAGTTTAGTTTGGGATTAAGTTTAGTATGGACTGATTGGACCGAAGGGTGTGTTTCCATGCTATATGACTGTATGACAATTTTGTAAGTAGGTTCAGAAATGTAATTTTTAAAAATTAACGCAAAGTTCTTAGTACATCTAATTCTAAGTCTACATTTGAAAATTTGCTATGGGCAGAAAAAAAGCAGTCCTGATCTGTCCACCAACTGCTGGCTTGCATTAAACCATAAGAATTAGGAGCAAAATCAGGCCATCTGGCTATTGTCTCTTCTATTCAACAGATCATGGCTGATTTGATGATCTTCAGTTCCACTTTACTGCCTTATTCCCATAACCCTTGATTTCCTTAATGATAGAATAATTGTCTATCTCAATAACAGAATATATGCTTACTAAGCAAATCATCAAGTATAAAGTGCATATGGTCAAAACAGAAAATTTATAAAATAAAGTATAATCAATAATGACCATGAAATTGAATAGGCACATGTTTCTTCTGCAAAAGAGGCAATGGATTTTTAATGTGTGTCTGATGACAAGAGGACAAACTGAATTACAGGATTGGACTTCATTTGATGGAATAGGTGAGCTTCCAACACTATTTAGGCATCCAGTGATAGTTCACAAGTTTGGTGAAATGCAGTTAGACCCAGTCTCTGAGGGAAGGCGAACCCTGGTTATCACAGGAATAAAAAATGTAAATTTTTTCTTACCAGTACTTTAGTGGTACCCAACAGTACCTTTAAGAATCTGTACTATTATTAAACAATTCAATCAGGGTCATATAACTGATATTAGGGTGCAAGAAACCAACACCTAGGTCAGATGGACACCTCGGATGCAAAAAAAATGCCTGTACTCAATTTTGGTAGCCAATACAATGCTATGGAGATCAGAAATTAATCTTAACATTTTTATTGTTCTTATCTATTATGTTCAATTCTCCAACTCATCCATCTGTATTCTCTCTCAACTAGTCCAAGTTCAGCTTCAATTCATCACTCCATTGTGAGCATATGGTAAAGACAGTCACAGAAATGACATCAGCCAAACTCAGCTTTGTTATTTCAATTTTCATGTAGCAGCATATAATGTAGAATTTAAAGAATGCAGAATTTAGATACTGAAAGAAGCTCAGTCCTACCGTTCACTTTGAAATAGGTGTGTCCACAAAGAGAATGAGTAAATACATTTTAAAACCTGTTACTTCAACATATGTAATTAACTCCTTTACTGATCTATTATAGAAATAAGAACACAGGAGACTATTTAACCCATTACCTTTACCAGTGCTAGGTCTTCAACTGAAGGTAATACTCTAATTCCATTTCATTGCACTGTTTGCATTCCTTTTTGAATATCTCCTTTTAAAAATGTAATCATTTAATATGCTATAATCTCTGCCATAACTGTTAACTTTGTAAAGCATTCAGTAAACTTGCATGGAAAAAAAATCACTTAGTTAAATCTTCATCCACTAATTTTATATATTTACCATGTTAAAAACATTTCTTAATTCTGAAGACCTCTATTTGTTTCACAGTTAATGTGTGTCTAAGTGGGGAATCCAATATGACATTTTCTTCAGATCTATGGCATGTGATTCACTTTAGCCAGAGGTACACACGAGTGATATGGTATGGCCATCATATTATCTGGCTTGGAAATTTCAGGAGAAGGAATGAGGAGTGTTGTATTAAAATTATTAGGAAACTGGGACAAAATAATTTTGACAGAAATTTTTGTGAAAATAGTTATATGAAAATGGCCTTGAAATTATACTGTATACTAACAACATACACTTGTTTAATGCATTCGCCTGAAATTTCTTTGTTATTTCAGAGGAATTAATTAAAAGAAATTGATTAATACCTGGTCTAAAATAGTAACAAACATATTTTAGACAAATTAAGTAATTTGTATGGTACGCTCCGACAGTGCAATGATTAGAATAATCATTGTAATATTTTTTCTTACTGATTTTATCTCAAATGCATTAAATAAAAACATGCAATAACTCAGTTGGACAAATGTCACCTTTAAACTAAAATAATACTTATTGACTTGCTGATTCCAATAAACTGTGCTTTCTGAACAACTTGCATTATACCTGCTGAGTAACTGGGAGCATAAAATCGATGTTGGAACTGATCTACAAATGAAAAAACAAAATTATTAGGCTTTAGTGTTAGTCAGAATGTATTATAGGGAACTTGGACTAAAATCATTGGTGAGGTTAAGCCTAACTATAGCACTTACGTTGGACTGGTGGACTATGTAAAATAACATAATGCTGAACGTTCTGTCGCTCTGATCTCAACAATCGACTAATGAAATCAGATAACAGTCAATAATATTGCCTGCCCAAGAGACAGCAGTTCCACTTTTCTTAGGGACATTACTGGGTTGGAGACATTATTTTGTTAAAATTAAAATTTATTTTAATTTAGTACTTGTATCAAAACTAAATTCTGACGACACATGTTTAATGTCTAGCACATTAATTTCATTGGTGAGATCAAAACGTATGTTAAATGTATGTTTTTTGCATGAAAAAGCCCTAACTTCATGAAAAGATTCAATTAAAGACAGATGCAAATTTACACCAACGCTTTCATGATAAAGAGGCTATCAGTGAATTGTTTAGGCATGTAGACCGGAGTTTTGAGCTTTCATTAAGTATTAGTTTCTCATTTCTCTAGTTTACTAACAAGCAGCAAAGCAAGTGTCTTTCATTTATCACTCCAGGAGGTTACTGCAAACAGGCTCGAAAACCACAGTTGAATGCAAAGCAATTATAACTACCAAAAATAAAATTAAACAAATAAAAAAACAGAAGTATTGAACTTTTATATTGGTTAAAAAAGAGAAACATGGGGCCAAAGCTTTTCAATTTAAATGTTTTAATTGTTTGAAATTTGGCATTCTTGATTTTGTAATGACAATTGCAAGATGAAAACCTTTGGTATCATATGGATTCAGGACAAAAGTTGGTCATTTGGCCCCTTGAGCCTGCACTATCTTTCAATAAGATCGTAGCAGATCTATTTGCATTTCAAAATGCTCATCCCATCTATGCCTAATAAGCTATGAGTCGCTGATTTAACAAGAATCTACCTAAATCTGCTTTGAAAATATTCAATGACCCTGCCTCCATCACCTTCCAAAGTAGCATGTACTAAGAAACCTCCTCTCATCGCTGTTCTAAAAGCACATCCTTTAATTTCCAAATAGTGATCCAGAGTCCCAGACTCAGCCATGAGAGGAAACATTATATCCAAGTCCACTTTGTCAAGATGAACCAGGATTTTATACACTTCAATCACAGCCTCACTGTTCTAAATTTCAGTGATAACAAGATCAGTCTTCTAATCTTTTCTCATAAGACAATCCACTCAGTCCAGCTATCAATCCGGTAAATTTTCTTTAAATTACTACCAATGCATGTCTCTGAGCTGTGTTCACATCTCTCGCTGTAGTTTCTTGCAATCTTGGGAAGAGCGATTGCCATGTCACGTTGTGATGAATCCAGATAAGATGCTTTCTACTGTGCATCTTTAAAAATTGGTAAGAGTCAGTGTGGACATGCTGAATTTCCTTAGCCTCCTGAGAAAGTAGAGGCATTATTGTGCTTTCTTGACCGACATGGGTGGACCAGGACAGATTTTTTGTGATTGTTACTCCCAGGAACTTGACACTGTGGATCATCTCCACCTCAGCACCATTGATGCAGACGGGAACATGATATCCATTCCGCTTCGTGAAGCGAATGACCAGCTCTTTCGTTTTACTGACATGGAGGGAGAGATTGCTGTCTTTACACCATGCTACTAAGCTGTCCATCTGTTTCCTGCATTCTATCTCAATCTTGTTAAAGATCCGACCTAGAACAGTGTCGTCAGCAAACTTGTAAATGAAGTTGGGGTGGAATTTGGCTACACTGTCATGTGTGTTTAAGGAGTCCAGTTGGGGGCTGAGTTCACAGCCTTGCAGAGCATCAGCGTTTAAGATTATCATGGAGCAGGCACTGCTACCTGTTCTTACTGATTGTGATCTGTGGGTGAGGTTGAGGATCCAGTTACAGAAGGGAAAGTCAAGACCTAGGTCTCTAAATTTGGTGATGAATTTGTTAGGAATTATGGTGTTGAGGATCTAACTGTGTTCAATACATAGGAGCCTGATGTAGGAATCTTTGTACTCTAGATGTTCCAGAGATGAATAGGAACTGAAAAGTGTGGCACTGGAAAAAGCACAGCAGGTCAGCTGGCATCCGAGGAGCTGGAGAGTTGATGTTTCGGGCATAAACCTTTCATCAGGTATGCAGAAGGGGAAGTGGGCTGAGAGATAAACCGGGGAGTTGGCCTGGGGCTGAAGGGGAAGGTAGGTGGGATGGTGATAAGTAGTTGCAGATAGGGGCTGATTGTGAAAAGTCAGTGGGAAAGGTGGAGCGGATGGGTGGGAAGGAAGATGGACAGGTGGGTCACGTCAAGAGGGTGGTGCTGAGTTGGAGGTTGAATCTGGGATGAAGTGGAGGTGGGGAGATTTGGAAACTGGTGAAGACAATGCTAATGCCGTGTGGTTGCAAGGTCCCGAGGCAGAAGATGAGGTGTTCTTCTTCCCGTTGGCGGGTGGCTTTGATTCGGTGGTGTAGGCTGCCCAGGATTGCATGTCCTTAGGGGGTGTGAGGGGCGTTGAAGTGGTTGGCCACTAGGGCTGTTTGCTGCATGCAGACTAGAGATGTTCCCTGAACTGCTCCTTCACATCTCATAGAACATAGAACAGTACAGCACAGTACAGGCCCTTTGGCTCTCGATTTTGTGCCAGCCTTTTATCTAAGGTCAGACTAAACTACATACACTTCATTGTACAATCTTCCATGTGCTTATCTAAGAGCTGCTTAAAATGTCCCTAATGTATCTGACTCTACTACCACTGCCAGCATTGCATTCCATGCACCCACCATTCTCTGTGTAAAGAAGCTACCTCTGTCATCTCCCCTAAACCTTCTTCCAATTATGCTCCCTTGTGATAGACATATCCACCTGAGAAAAAAGTCTCTGGCTATCCACTCTATCTATGCCTCTCAGCATCTAGTATACCTCTATCAGTTAACTTCTCATCCTTCTTCCCTCCAATGAGAAAAGCCCAAGCTCCCTCAATCTTTCTTCATAAGACATGTCCTCCAGTCCAGACAGTATTCTGGCAAATCTCTTCTGGTAAAGCTTCCACATCCCTCCGATAATGAGGCGACCAGAACTGAACACAATATTCCAAGCATGGTCTAACCAGGGCTCTATAGAGCTGCAGCATAACCTCGCAACTCTTAAATTCAATCTCCCTGCTAATGAAAGCCAATACACTATACGCCTTCTTGACAACCCTATCAACCTGGGTGGCAACTTTGAGGGATCGGTGGACATGGATCTCAAGATCTCTGTTCGTCTATACTGCCAAGAATCCTGCCTTTAACCCTGTATTCTGCATTCAAATTCGACCTTGCAAAGTGAATCACTTCATACTTTTCCATCTGTCACTTATCAGCCCAATTCTGCATTCTGTCAATGTCCCATTGCAACCTACAACAGCCGTCCACACTACCTACCACTACATTAACCTTTGTATTATTGGTAAACTTACTAACCCACCCTTCCACTTCCTCATCCAAGTCACTTATAAAAATCACACAGCATTGGTCACCGAGCTCCAGGTTGAATACTTTGCATCTACCACCACCCTCTGTCTTCAATGGACCAGTTAATTCTGTACTCAGCCAGCCTGATTTCCCTGTATGCCATTCCTCCTTACTTTCTGAATTAGCCTACCATGGGGAATCTTATCAGACACCTTGCTAAAACCCCTGTACTCCACATCAATTGCTCTACTTCAATGAATTTTGTCACATCCTCAAAGAATTCAATCAGGTTTGTGAGGCATGACCTGCCCCTCAAAGCCATGCTGACTATCTTTAAGCAAGCTATAGTTTTCCAAACAATCATAAATCCTTACTCTCAGAATTCTCTCTAATACTTTACCCACCATAGACGTGAGACTGACTGGTCTATATTCCCAGGATTATCCCTATTTCTTTTCTTGAACAAGGGAATAACATTTGTCACACTCCAACCATCTGGTACTACTCCAGTAGACAGTTAAGGTACAATCATTATCACCAAAGGCACATCAATCTCTTCTCTCGCTTCCTGTATTAACCTCAGGTATACTCAGTCTGGCCCTGGAGATTCATCTACCCTTAGGATTTTCAAAATTTCAGTACATCCTCCTTCTTAACATCAACCTGTTCAAACATATCAGTCTTTCATTTTGTCCTCCAAAACGTCAAGATCCTTCTCAGTAGTGAATGAATTAAGGACCTCCTCGACCACAAGGAGCAAGTTCCCTCCACTATCCCTGATCGGCTCCAACCTCACCTTGAACATCCTCTTGTTCCTCACGTAAGTGTAGAATGCCTTGGGATTTTCCTTAATCTTACCCACTAAAGCTTTTTCATGCCCTTTCTAACTCTCCTAAGTCCATTCTTCAGTTCCTTCCTGGCTATCTTGTAACTCTCTACAGCCCTGTCTGATCCTTGCCTCCTCAACCTTAAGCAAGGTCCCTTCTTTCTCTAGACTAGATGATCCACATTCCTTGCCACCCAAGGTTCTTTCAAGGACCATCCCTTCCTTGCCTCAGTGGGACAAACCGTCCAGCATTATAAGCAAGACCTCCACATTTCTGTCAGGCATTTCCCTGAGAACATGTGTTCCAATTTAGGCTGCCTGGTTCCTGCCTAATAGCATTGTGCTTCCCCCTCCACCAATCAAATACTTTCCCATATCCCTCTCCATGAGTATAGTAAAGGTCTGGGTGTTGTGATCACTATTACCAAACTGCTCTCCCACCGAGAGATCTGACACCTGGCCTGGTTTGTTGCCAAGCACCAAATCTAATATGGCCTCCCCTCTCGTCAGCCTATCTACACATTGAGTCAGGAACCCTTCCTGGACACTCCTGACAAAAACTACTTTATCCAAACTATTTGAACTAAGGAGGTTCCAATCAATATTAGGCAAGTTAAAGTCACACATGACAATAACCCTATGCACCCTCTCGAAACCCTTCCTATAATGAGGTGACCAGAACTGAACATAATATTCCGAGAGTGGTCTAACCACAGCTCCAAAGAGCTGCAGCATAACCTTATGGCTCTTAAACTCAATCCCCATTAATGAAAGCCAACACACCAGAAGCCTTCTTGACAGCCCTAATAACTTTCCTGCACCTTTCCAAAATCAGCCTCCCAATCTGCTTCACTGTGTCTCTGTTGCTATTGGGGGGATCTGCAGAAAACTCTCAACAAAGTGGCTCATATTATCTCCTCATATCTTGACTCAGTCCTGCTCCCCCAACTCTCCCCATATACATCCAGAACACTATCCATGCCCTCCACGACTTCTGATTTTTCGGCTCTCATCACCTCATCTTCACCATAGACATCCAGTCCCTGTACGCCTCCATCCCCCATGATGAAGGCCTAAAAGCACCCTGTTTCTTCCTCTCCCGCTGTCCAAAGCAGTACCCCTCCACCAACACTCTCATTTGATTGGCGGAACTGGTCCTCAACCTCACCAACTTCTCCTTCAAATCCTCCCACTTCCTACAGACAAAAGGAGGTGGCCAAGAGCACCCGTGTGGGCCACAACTATGCTTGCCTCTTTGTGGGCTACATGGAACAGTCCCTCTTCTGTAGCTACACTGGAATCATTCCCCACCTTTTCTTCCACTACACCGACGATTGTAACAGCACCACTTCATGTTCCCACAAGGCAGTTGAACAGTTCATCAACTTCATCAAGACCTTCCACCTTGACCTCATGGTTCACATGGACCACCTCCAACACGTTTCTCCCTTCCCGGATCTCTGAGTCTCCAGTGACTGACATCTATTTTAAACACACCGACTTCCACAGCTACCTTGAATATACCTCTTCCAAAAGCCCCCCTTGTAAAAACGTGATCTCTTACTCCACATCTACTACATCGGCTCCCAGGAGCAATTTCACTGCAGTACACCCAAATGTCTTCTTATGTCAAGGATGGGTTAACTCCAGGAAGGGTAAGAGAGGTAGGCAACTAGTGCAGGAGTCTTTTGTAGATACACCCATTTCAAACAGGTATGCTGTTTTGGAAAATGTAGGTGGTGATGGATCCTCAGGTGGACGTATCACGAACAGCCAAGTTTCTGGTGTTGAGACTGGCTCTAATGCAACAAGGGGTACTTCGGCTTCCAAAAGATCAATTGTGTCAGGGGATTCTGTAGTCCGAGGTACAGACAGATGTTTCTGTGGCCAGCAGAGAAAAAGCAGAATGTTGTATTTCCCTGGTGCCAGGATCAAGGATGTCTCAGAGAGGGTGCAGAATGTTCTCATGGGGGAAAAGGGCCAGCAGGAAGTCATTGTCCACATTGGAACCAATGATATAGGAAGGGAAAAGGTTGAGATTCTGAAGGCAGATTACAGAGAATTAAGCAGAAATTTAAAAAGGAGGTCCTCAAGTGTAGTATAATGTTCCATGATAAAAAATGCTACAGGAAGGATAGAAAGGGAGGCAAGAGAGGAGGGGGAGTGGCATTTTTGGTAAGGGATAGCATTACAGCTGTGCTGAGGGAGGGTATTCCCGGAAATACATCCAGGGAAGTTATTTGGGTGGAACGGAGAAATAAGAAAAAAAATAAGAAAGGGTTCAGAAAAGATTTACAAGGATGTTGCCAGGGTTGGAGGATCTCAGCTACAGGAAGAGGCTGAACAGGCTGGGGCTGTTTTCCCTGGAGCCTCAGAGGCTGAGAGGTTTATAAAATTATGAGGGGCATTGATAGTCTTTTCCCTGGGGTCGGGGAGTCCAGAACTAGAGGGCATAGGTTTGGGGCGAGAGGGGAAAGATATAAAAGAGATCTAAGGGGCAATTTTTCACGCAAAGGGTGGTACGTGTATGGAATGAGCTGCCAGAGGATGTGGTGGAGGCTGGTACAATTGCAACATTGAAGAGGCATTTGATGGGTATATGAATAGGAAGGGTTTGGAGGGATATGGGCTAGGTGCTGGCAAAGGGGACTAGATTGAGTTGGGATATCTGGTCGGCATGGAATGGGTGGACCAAAGGGTCTGTTTCCATGCTGTCCATTTCTATGACTCTAATACCGCAATTTCCCTTCCCACATAAAGAACAATGCCCTCTATCACATCTCCTCTACTTCTTGCATCTTCGCCCTCGAACCCAACCCCACACCCCCAACTGCAACGAGGATCGAAACCCCTGGTCCTCACATCTCATGAATTTCCAGATACAGCAACATTTTACCACCGACAGTCAGACTCCATCACTAAAATTATATTTCCCTCCACACCCATATTAACATGCCACAGAGACCATTCCCTTCCTGATTCCCTTGTTAGGTCCACACTCTCCACCAATCCACCCTCTACACCCAGCATCTTCCCCTGCCCGTGCACAATGTACGAGACCTGCACCCATACTTGTCCCCACACCTCCTTTCAAGGCCCTAAAGGATCACTTCAAATCTGGTCGAGATTTTCCCCTGCACATCCTCCCATTCGTCTACTGCATCCATTGCTCTCAGTGTGGTCTCCTCTACATCAGGGAGCCAGTGCGCCAACTTGCTGAGCAGTTCAGGGATCATCTCTGGTCGGCATGCACCAAATAATCCCACTGCCCTGTGGCCAACAACTTCAACTGCCTCAGGAACATGCAAATTCTGGGCCTGCTCCACCGCCAAATTAAAGCCACTTGCCAAGGAGAGGAAGAATATCTCATCTTCCACCTCAGGACCCTATAACCATATAGCATCAACACTGACTTCACCAAATTTCCACATCCCTCTCCCCATCCCCCACCGCATCCCAGATCCAACCCTCCAACTTGGCACTGCCGTCCTGACCTGACCCATTTGTCTATCTTCCTTCCCATCCATCTGTTCCAACCTCTCCACAGGCCTATCATAATCACGTCCTACCTTTCCCCATCCCCATATTTTTCTCTCAGCCCCCTTCACCCTCCACATTCCTGATGAAGAGCTTATGGCAGAAACATTGACTCTCCTGCTCCTCGGACGCTGCCTGGCCTGCTGCGCTTTCTCCAGCACCAGACTTTTCAACTGTCTCTCCAGCATCTGCAGTCCTCATTTTCTCCAGGGAGGAGTAGAGCCAGGGAGATGGTGTCTGCTTGTTGTATAGGTAGGCAAATTGCAAAGGATCAAAGCAATCTGATAGGTTGGATGCGAGCCACGATTAACCTCTCAACGCACTTCATAATTGTAGAATCAGAGCTACTGGACAGTAGTCATTGAGGCATACTGCATGATTTTTCTTTGGCACTGGGATGATGGTGGTCTTTTTGAAGTCGGTTGGGACTTCAGGTCGAAAAAAGGAGGTTAAAGATGTCAGCAAATACTCCTTCTTGCTGTTCCACACAGGATCAGAGTGCATTGCTAGGGACTCCATCTAGACCAGTTGCTTTATGTATGTTCATTCTCAAGAAGGCCGATCTAATGTCTGAGGCAGTGACCATGGGTACAGGTACATCTGAGGCTAATGGGACTGGTGATATTGATTCACTGGCCTTCTGTTCAGAGCAAGTGTAGAATGCATTGGGCTCATTGTGTAGGAATGCATTGTTGCTCATGATTCTGTTTGATTTGGCTTTGCAGCCTGTAATGTAGTGTAAACCTTGCCACAAATGATGGGTGTTCATATCATTATTCTGGTTCTCAACTTTGTTTGGTATTGCCTCTTGGTATCTCCAATGGCCTTCCAAAAGCATACCTGGATTTCCTGCATAGGTCAGGGTTGCCCATCTTGAATGCCTCAAACCCAGACTTCTGCAGTGACTGTTTCTCCCGGTTCATCCATGGTTTCTGGTTTGGGAACATTCGGATTAACTTCTTCAGCATGCAGTCTTCTACACACTAATGAAGTCTGTAGTGGTAGTGGTATACATGTGTACATTGGCTGCAAAGTTCTTGAATATGGACTAATCCACTGACACTAAGCAGTCCCGTATAAGCCCTACCGTTGCCGCAGACTAACATTGCACTACTTTCTGTACTGGGTTCTTACACTTAATTTCTGCTTGTAAGCCAAGAGTAGAAGCAGTGTTGTGATCTGATTTTCCAAAATGCATATGGGGGATGGAGCAGTAGGCATCTTTGATAGTTGTATAGCAATGATCAAAATGTTTGGACCTCTGGTGGGACAAGAGAGGTGTTGATGGCACCTTGGTTAATCTTAATTTGCATTAAAGCTCTAGATCTAGAAATGTAGGGTGATATTCTTTTCACAAAAGTGTGTGCACTCTATATTAGGCAAACAAAAACTGATCTGACCTGAATCTCTCGATAGGTTTGTCTAATGAAACTTAACTGAAAGTATTGTTTTGTACATATGTGACAAACAATTGAGCAAAAATAGTTTTATCAAACTAAAAAACTGCAAAAATCTAGTACAAAGGAATCATTTATTTTTACACAGAAAAGTACTAAAATTCATTTTTGCATGAGGTCAAAGTTCAGAGTCAAATAACCATTTACCAGTGTTTGAAAAAAAATGCAAAAATTTGAACATGTGGATATTTACCATGTGTAGCTGAACTCTTCCCTCAAAAAGCACTGCTGCGTAATCAGAATTTAAGCACATACTGGTCACGGTGCCCAGATACTCCATGTCTTTTAGCTTCTCCGCTCCTAAAAATTCAAAAAGTAACAAGCCAGTCAGGACGCTTTGGATTTTAAAAAATCATTCTATAACACCACCACTTGGTTCCTGTTCGCAATACATCCTTACGAACAAGGATAAATGAGGTGAACTAAAACAGTCCAATGACATCAAGGCAACATGTGGCTAAGTGTGATATCAAGGAGCCCAAACAAAACCGAATTCAATCGGAATCAGCATAGCAGAGTACAAAGGACAGTGATTGTGGCTGTAGGAAGTGGTTCACTCTTAACTATATTCTGAAATAGCTTAATAAGCTATTCAGCTATAGGGTGGTTAGAGATGGGCAACAAATTCTGGCATTACCATGACACCCACTTCCCATTAAAGAATAAAAAAATTCTCAATCCCAGAACATCATCACAGAAGTTCCTCAGAATAGCATCCTAGGCATAAACATCTTCAGCTGCTTCATCAATGACCTGCCTTCCATCATATGGTCAGAAGTTGGGATGTTCACTGATGAAGGCAGTGCTCAGTATTATCTGTAACTCCTCAGATACTAAAGCAGTTTGTACCAATATGCAGCAAGACTTGGATTCTAGAGTGGCCTGATAAGTAGCATATAACACAGGTGGGAGGCACTGACTATATCCAACAAGACAATCAAATCATTGTCCACTGACATTCAATGGTATCAACAGTGCAGAATCCACCTTCCCATGCATGTAAAAATTCTGGGGGCCACCACTGACCAGAAGCTGAACTGTATCAGCAACATAACTACAATACCTGAGAATTCTGTTGCAAGTAAAGTAACTCTGCTTCCATATAGTCTATCCACCATCTAAAAAGCACAAATCAGAAGTGTGATGGAATATTTGCCACTTGCCTTGATGAGTGCATGTCTAACAACATAAATGCAGCACAATCTAGAACAGAGCAGACCATCCACCACCTTAAATATTAGTCCCTCCATCAATGATGCACAATAGAAACAGTGTCAGCTTTATCTTCACTGTTGTTAAATGCAGTAAAGTAAATCCTTTAAAACATTTCATTAATTTTTAAAAAGTACACCAAGCATTCATCAGAACCTACGATTTTCTCCAACGGCATAAAACCAGGCTCTGTTATTCATTCCAACAGCCACATGATATGGGCCAACAGCGATAAAGGTCGGTTCTACTTCAACAGAAACTGTGATTTGTGGTTCCTGTGGGGAAGATAAATAAGAATGTAGTCTGGTGTAAGTTTAACAGGCTTGCTATTACCTACATTTTCTCTGATAAAACTACAATTAGTTCATTCATTCAGCAAGGGCAGAACATAGCAACAGTTCTTTTGTTTTTGACTCTTTAGTTGGATAAATAATTCACGATGAAGAATTACAAATGGGCATTCAATTATTTAATGCATAAAGAGACTAAAATTTTTCATCCTCTCTGTCTATTGAGAAATAATTCTGTGAAATATTTTTGGTAAAGAACCCAAAGTTGGTAATACAAATAGGTCACTGTAGCTAATGGCTACAACCAGACTCAGAAACCCATTAGTATATCATCTTCCATTGGTACTAATTGCTCTGCTGAGAGATCATGGATCTCATCAATTTTCTAAACTTCAATATTTAGCAGCAGCAAGAATCTAATTATCTCTGGTTTGACAGTCGCATTTTGCTTAACATTTTATGAATTCGTTCTGTCAAGCATTAGATCTTTTTCTCCTTACAGATACTAACAGACTTTCTGCATATTGCCAGCAACTATATTTCTTCTTATATTATGAGCATCTTGTTTATTTCAATTATTTTGTAAAGTCTTTTAACCATGATGGCTCAAACAAACATTTCTGGTCTGCAGATAGAATAAAGCTGATAATTCATTCAATCTTTTAAAAATACAATTGGCAGAAATGCTGACTAATTCATTTGATATATGAAGCAGCATACAAATAGCTATTAAAAAGACTTTTGATTTAACAATGAAATTCCAGGTAAAGGGCATAACATTTGTTATTGAACAAATGCACCTTGCTTAAGTTTGTGTCTCTCTTACTTTGAAATGATATAATGGGATTGTAGGGAACAATCAATTCTAACCTCAAAATCATGACATTGCAAACTGATATAGGTATAAACAATAAATATTTAGTTTTGTAACTAGTCAACCAATTTAATATTTTTATAATTGCACACATACTTCCTCAACATGATTGGTCACTGTGACCTCTAGCAGAGAAGTTAGGAAAGCTATTCGAGTTCCACATGTATTTCCAAGAACTGGAAGTTTTGTAAGGAAAACATGCAAAGTTCCACGCTGTGTCGATACAGCAAGCAACTGTCCATCATCTGTCCAAGATAGCCGATCCAGACCTGAAAATTTGATGTTAAAATATCAAGAATACTGTACATGAAGCGTAATTAGTGAGTAAATGAATTCAAAACAAATTTAGCTTTGATTAATATTCAGAATGTACATATAACCATCCAATCACTTATTAAAATCATTATGTATGCCCTATGTTCCTTACTTGGGTGCTACACTTTCTTTCATGCCTCAGAATGGCAGGTCAAAATTATTTCTTACCATTAAGTCAGCATTTATGAGTTGCCACGTCATATCTTATACTAATTGTGAATGTTCCAAATGCTTCAGCCGTACAACATATAATGGAAGCATCCCCATCACTCAGAACTTTTACTTCAACACACAAAATGTGCTAGCTGCCTAAGAAATGACTCCTCCCCCCCCCCAAACACAATCAGGCATGATTTATTTGTAGTTCTAAATTAGTATTTTCTTTAGATTAAAGAAATACTTTCCATCTATCTCATAATATTTCTTGTATTGAATCATTGTTATAAGTGATCTGTAGAGGGGATCCAAGATGGCAGCGACCCAGCAAATCTGAGTCTACAGTGCTCCTCCCAAGACTTGGGCAAAGTGGGTCACCCACCCCCACCACACTCACCAAATCATTTAAAATAGCTGTTTAATTTAATTAGTTGTTTAGTATTGAATTTAAACAATTTAATCTTCAGTAAAAATGACAAAAGGGAAGGAAGCCCACAGCTCTTAGCAAGCAGGAACACCTCCCCCACCCTCTCCAGCGGCATCAGAGCCATCCGCAGTCGCCCCAGGGGACTTACCTATAGTGGCGAGCCTCATGGAAATCATCTCCAAACTGGATGCGAAGATCGAGGCTTTTATTGAAGAATCCCGAAGTCGATGGGACTTACTCTCGGCCGCGCTGCAAAAGCACGACCGAGACATTAAGGAAATTGAGCGCCGAGTTGGAGGGGCGGAGCTAAAGGCTGCGACCTCCGAAATTACAGCGCAATCGGCCGTGGATCCGGTCCGGACTCTCGAACAGCGAGTCCGGACCTTAGAGAACCACACTGATGACCTCGAGAATCGAGGTTGTCGAAAAAATATTCGTCTGCTGGGCCTTCCCGAACGGGAAGAGGATGGCCAGCTCACAAGGTTCCTTGAACAGTGGCTTCCACAGCTATTAAATCTGGAGGCTGGATCAGGCCAGGTAATGGGCCTACCAGGTCACAATACGCATGCCCAGTTCGAACCAACGCCCCCGCCCGGTCCTGTTCCAGCTGCAGAGCTATTAGAAGAGGCAGATACTCCTAGAAGCCTCTAGAAATCTTGGAAAAGATCCCCAAGCCATGATCTATACAGGATCTAAGATCATGTTATTCCAGGACTTTTCTCCAGCTCTGGTCCAAAAGAGGAAGGCATTCGATGAGGCGAAGAAGTGTTTGAGGGACTTAAATATTCAGTACTCCTTACGCTACTCAGTGACGCTATGCTTTAACCATGAAGGATCCGTGTATAACTTCGGATCGCCGGGAAAGGCTAAGGAATTTTTGGACTCTCTTAGATTAATTGTAAGAGATAATTGATGTTGGTTTGCCTTCCCCCCACTCTGGTTTATATCTCCCTTTTTTTTAACCTTACTGTTTAATATTATCTTGGGGGGTGGGGAGAGGGATTTATTTATTTGTTCTCTACTTAACGATTTTCTCCCGCTCCTTGGATTTTTTTTATTATTCTATATACATATATAGGCCAGAGGGTCTAGTTAATGTTGGTGGGGGGAGGTGGTTACCTTATTCTATTTTACCTCTGTCTCTAGGAGCGGGGTTGTTTCCCCTTGTTATTTTGTATTATTATATTTAATTATTACTTCTTGAGGTGGTAACTTTATAGTTATATATGTTTATTAACATTACCAAATATATCCAGGTGTTGGTGTGGGTGGGGGTGGGAGGGGGGTGGGGTAGGGTGCTCACTGTTAACTCAAGCTCTGTAGTAGATTTGAATTTTCCTCATCCTGTTGAGGAGCGCCTGGGTCAAGGGTGGGGCACTGGTTGGGAGAGGATATGATGGACCTTTGGAAAGGAAGTGATACCCCTGGGAACAAGGGGGAAATCTCCATTTAAATACTTTTTTTTATTATTTATAAATAGTTTTTTATTATACTGTTATGAGTGTATTAGAGAGCCTTTATTTTTGTGAATTTTATATGCTCTATGCTCGGGATGATCTGGATAGGGTTTCCCCTCCTGAGGGGTCTCGGATTTGCCCGGACGATTATGGTTGATCAGTCGGCTAAGTGGTGCACCTGGAATGTCAAGGGGAGTAATTCGCCAGTCAAAAGGAAGAAAATATTAACAAATCTCAAGAAAGAAGGGGTTGATATAGCTCTCCTACAGGAGACACACTTGTTGGATAAAGAACACTTGAAATTATGACAGAGTGGATTTGGTAAGGCCTTTTTTTTTCTTCTTTTAGCTCAAAAAGCAGGGGAGTTGTTATTCTTATTTGGAAGAATTTCCCTTTCAAAATCCTAAATCAGATAAAAGACGAATCTGGACAAAAAAAATCCTGATTAAAGCTCTTATAAATGGAGAGGAATATGGGATTTTAAATTTGTATTGCCCCCGGGACATCCATTTAAATTTATAACGGAAGCCTTCTCAAAATTGATGGCTCTCGGTGCCCGTCATACAATTATAGGGGGAGACTTTAATTGTATTATGGATCCGGAAATAGATAGGATTCCCAAGAGTACTGCAGGAGTATCTCCCAGATCTAGACAATTGGTGGATTTGAACAAAGAATTAGGATTAGGAGATGTCTTCATCCACAGGGCAGAGATTTTTCTTTTTGCTCCAATCCACATAAATGTCATACCAGAATTGATATGTTTTTTGCCCCCTCAATTTCCAATGTGTCCCAAATATAAAATAGAGGTGGGCACTCTTGTACATTGCCTATGGACCTGCCATAAGATCCGTAGATACTGAACTAAGGTAGTAAGTACCCGGACAGAAATTTTAGGAACGGAAATTAAAGTGGACCTTGTATCTCTCGTTTTGGGCTTTTCGAACTTACCCTTCCTGGATATGCACGGGAAGAGATTATTTTCTATTCTCTCTCTTTGTGCAAGGAAAAATATTTTGGTAAACTGGGTGGCTGACTCAGATTAATTATGGAATGTATTCCCCTTGACTTCCTTACAAATATGGTGCACCGAAAGACCGAATTATTTCATAAAATATGGCAGCCCTTCTTGAATTATATAAATACAGATATTTATCCTAACATGGGCTTTTATTTAACTGAGATTGTGAACCTGGCTGGTATGGGGCCCCTTGGGAGAGGAATCCTGCACGAATATGGGTTTTGTTACGATTTGATGTTAATACATTCCTGCCTACACTAACTGCCCACTAGCTGCTTATCCCCAATCACCTCTATTAGTTAGCTTCTCAGTCTAGGCTAGGACAGTGGTACCAATCTGGTCAGAAAATAGCCTGACATAAACAAAATCACAGAATCACATCTATGATAAGTATCATAATCTGATAATTCTTAAATTTAAAAATAAAATAAATGATGTGCATTTACATAGAATCACCACTAACTCTGGGCATTCTAAAGTTGTCCAAAAGTCAGCCAGTGTCGATTATGTCATAAATGGTAGGTTATCCTGCAATATTACTAAAGTAATTACCTTTAGTTTCATCATCCAAGTTTATAATAGCATACATCTCTTTCAGTTCTGACAGATCATGGATTTTAATGCTGGCAAATAAAACATATTAGGGTTACTACATCAGAAGAGATATTTATATGCAATTAAGAAACAGAAATGGCATTCAATAGAACAATCAACTAAAAAGCAGCCTTAAAGTACAGGTACCAAAAGAGAAAATGCTGGAAAATCTCAGCAGGTCTGGCAGCATCTGTAGCTTTGACAAAGGGTCAGTTAGACCCGAAACGTCAGCTCTCTTCTCTCCTTACAGATGCTGCCAGACCTGCTGAGATTTTCCAGCATTTTCTCTTTAGGTTTCAGATTCCAGCATCGGCAGTAATTTGCTTTTAAAGTACAGGTAGTTCTGCCAATATGTAGAAGTTGCCTTCCTGAGTGATGCCACACTATACAGAAATCGCACAATACAAATACACTTAAAACGTTGGCAATGTAATTGCATTATAGCCAACATGCACTTTTAAAGTTCATGTTTTAGTAAAAGCGTTCCCTGATCATCGAATTGCGTTACAGCCAATTCGCATTAAATGGAATATGCATTATAGCAGAACTACCTGTATTTGAAGAAAAATTCAAACAAAATTGTGTTTGTGAATTTAACTGGTGGTTTCTGAAATTAACAAAAAAAAAATGACAGCTAGGTAACCTGATTAAATTGATAGACCACCTCCTTGCTAAGTGAGATGAATGCAATCACCACAAGATTCCTGTGCCAAACTTCAACCATATATGCACTGTACACTGATGCAGGAACATTACACACCATGTGCTGCATAAGACACCCATTTTCCTTTTCTATTGCACACTTATTATAGTTTTTAATATCTTGAGAAATCCAGGTTTCTTTTGAAAAAAGGTCTGACTGAAGTCTGAGAATAATGGAGTTATTGGTGTCAGATAAGTTCCAGAAATACCAGGACTACTCCAATACAAATAAATACCATTTTCTGATCAAATACTGGTCAATTTCTTGCTCCATTTTGAAAAAAAAGTTCTACTTTTATCTTGTTGGCATTCACATATCTACCATAAAGAGATGCAAATCTCAGTATGATGATTAATATTTTTTCATTAACTGGGTTCTAAAGAGATATCTATTAGTACAGGACAGTGAACTTAACACAGCCAAATTACTCTTAAAGGCAAGAGGTTATAACTGTTTTGTAATTTCACTGAAGCATCTGAAGAACATTTAAATAGGAGCTTCATGTGAGGCTTAAAATCGGCCATAAGAATTCAGATATTTATGAGGAGGTTGCAGATTCCATCCTTAACAGAAATTGACAATGTTTCGCAAAGAAAAAAAATGCTTTCATCAATTCCAATTCTTTCACTTGCACTATTTTTTCTCAGAGATATACTTTAATTATAAAAAAAACTGTATCACAATAGTTCATTACAAAAAGTTCAAAAGCATTCAATTTCTTACCAGACAGCATGTAACTTTTTTAAGTGCCTCAATGTAATTGCAATTACACAAGATTGATGGTACACATCAGGTCAACCTACAGCCTGAAGGGTTTTACTTAGTTTCCAGCTGCTCAGTGTGTCATAGCAGGTTGGGTTCAGATTGTGTTTTTTTCTCTTATTACTTTAAAGCTTGGACCTTGGAATGTGCTGAGGGCAAAACTCAGTTTTTGACTGCTCTTTTGAACTGGACAACAGGCAGGGTTTGGACAGTCTTCACCAAGTTCATATTTCTGAATAGTTCTGAAGAAAGGTCAGTGGACCCAAAAAGTTGACTTTGCTTTCTCTCCATAGATGCTGCCAGTTACTAAGTTTTTCCAGCAATTTTTATTTTTGTTTCTTTCACCAATTTGTCCTTTACCTTGCTGTTTCTCCTGGGAAAGGATAGCAGAACAGAATTTTCAATTATGAAGAAATTCCAGATAAAACTCAACAATATCTAGTGCACTTCTTTCCAGAGCTGCTTTCATAGACACATTTTAGAAGGTAGCGGGCAACAATCACTTTCCCATTTTGTATGAATGTTGGCTGGGATGGGGCAGGGTGGCACAGGGCAGGATGGAATAGAGTAAAATAGAATAGCAATTTGTTATTTTTATTTATGAAAATACGGTGAGATGTGTATAGGTTGCTGCAATTTAGCACCATTTTAATTACAGAAATTATAAAAAGAAATAATTGAGACAAAGTTAGGACAAAGTCCATCTTTTGTTTCCTCCACAGCTCCTCAGTTTCTGGAGAGGCTACGGGACGCAACTGCCGAAGCCACCAAAGCAAGGATGTCCAGATTGGGCACATCATGCTGCCACCACCGAAGCTGACACTGAAGACTCTGCATTGCTGCCACTGCAAGGAGTTACCTGATGAAGCAGCAGTGCTCTGAAAGCTAGTACTTCCAAATAAACCAGTTGGACTATAACCTGGTGTTGTGAGATTTTTAATTTTGCCCACCCCACTCCAACACTGGCACCTCCACATCATTGCAATGAAGGACAGACCAGATTCATCAAGCTGCCAATACTGAAGTCATCGTACAAGCCATTGCCACTTCAGTCACTGCCACAGCAACAAAGAACGAACTAGAACGACCGCAGAAACCGCCACACTGCTGCCAGAAGGAACAAACCAGACCCACCGAAGAAGCCTTTGATACAGTTGTGGCCAATATGGCCACGAGGGACAGACGGATGAATCCACCACACTGCCACTGCTGCAGCAGGCCATAGCAACTCACCCACCACCCCACCTCCGTCACCTTGCTCCACTGCGACTGCAGAAAAGAAGAAAAGGTGAATTTTGATATAAAAGAGGAATGAAGAAACAAAACAAACAAAAAAAATCAAAGAAGAACGTGACCAGCCAGGTGAGCAGGAGTGTGAGCTTATGGGCACAGAGCCCGAACACTTCCGACCCTGCAATCACTGCTTTCTTGAAGGAGCTAATAAGGAAAACCCTTTTCACTGCAAATGGCCTTGACAGTCTGCTGAAGGGGTTTTCTCATTTTAAGAGATACGTAGCTAAGCACAGTAAAACTGAATGGAACATTCAGCAACTGCATACTCAGATTCGTCCTTCACAACACCATGGACAGACACAGAGACACTTGGTGTTCATATATCAGGAGATTTTATGTACAGCTTGATACAGCTACACATAAAAGTGGGCATCAGAATAAGGGTGATGTTGAGTACAATTACTCCTTATATCTAGAGATCTGTACATTATTCCTGTGCAGATATGGTTCATTTTTGATGCTTAGAATGGCTCAATGTCTGTCACCATGTATGACTAGGGCATGGGCGACACTGTGCCCAGATAGTGCAACACCAAAACTGCCTAGCACCTGATGCCCAGGCTCTTACACCACAAAAGAAGAGGAAGTGACATTCCCACATGCCCAATTTTGTGTTACTATCTTTATGTGATCTACTCAGTTTTTGTTGCTCATAACAGCCTCTGTAAACCAAATCCAGAGCACCTTCAAACAATCAGACCTGACTGTAAAGGGGACAAAGCATCAGTCAGCTCTTTATCTTCTCCATAAAATTTGGGTTTTATTCAAATTCACTGCTCAACTGCAAATGATCAATCATGCTGCCAAAAGCCCAAACCTCCATTCCTAACCTTTCTGTAAAAGTTTACACTGTCATGAAAAACAGGTATTCCTTACTTAAAACATCCATGGAACTTTGAAAATGAACACAAACATTATTAATTTTATTGTAGTATCGTAGTATGGAATGTATAGATAGATTACATGTTGTAGCTACTGCGAAATAGTAAGCAGAATTACAACATAACATACCAATTATCTCCACAAGAAGCAGCCTTGTTCAGGGATTGAGAGATGGCAATACTTGTCAGGTTGTCTTTATGGTTGTGGGCTTGGAACAGTTCCTGACCAATCTCACGAATATGCGTAGAAATTACTACAAAGTAGCCTTGAGAAAACCCAATCATAATGTACCCATCACCATACCTGAAACAGAACAAAAGCTAAGCAATTACTCAAATTATAATATAGTATTCAGCATGCTATAAATAAGCCTTACATAATGTCATGCTTTAAAATAATAATGTATTTACCAGCTGAAAACTATGCATTGAATTTTAAAAATTAAAAAAGGTATCCAATGACTTGAAACCACAGCTTCCATAATGGCTTAACATTTCCATCATTGAACATGACAAACTCCAAAGCCATTAAGTACAGCAAATCTGTCTGCAGACAATCAAAGAATGCACATGAGCTACATCTCCTGTCATCATTCATATCAACAAAGAGCAAGAGCAGACCATTTTACTCTGCTCTGCTAGTTAATAACATCATGGCTCTGACCTTAACAAAAGCAAAAAATTCACATTTCCATCTATCCCTAATAAATCTTTACCCTTTTTTTTTTACCAAGAATCTACTTATCAATTTCTGTCTTAAAAATAATTAAAGGCTGTGTTTCCACTGCCTTTTCAGGAAAGGGTTTCCAAAGACTCAAACAAGGCACTTGTCAGTCCACACACCCATCAATTTACTTACAATCAACAAGGAAGTGGTACTAACTTTACAGAGTTCCCTCCTCCCTTTTATAGCTTAGAGTTATAGCAGCTTCTAGGATGTTACTTGTATCCTCTACAGTGAAAACTATAGTGAAAACAAAATACCTGATCAACTCATCCACCACTTTACTTTTCATGATCAATTTTGCAGATTAATATTCTAAAGTGATTTATAATCACTTTGTTAACTTTTTTTTAAAAAGTATCTGTAGAAACTCTTCCTATTTGTTTTTATTGTTCTGGTTTGTTTCAAATTTTCTCTTCTCGAACTATTCTAGTCATTCTTTGCTGTATTTAACAGTCTACCCAATTTTCTTACCTGCTACCTGTTTTTTCAGAATTATATGTTTTTACTTAGATTTTATACTAACTTTAACCTTTCTACTTAATCACAGAGTTTTCTTACTTGTTAGAATACGTCTTGTCTGTGTATACCAAAACATCCCCTTCCATATCAGCCAATGCACAAAAATAGTCTCAGATCCACTCCTCTTCACCTCAAACTGAATGCAAAATTCACACATTTTATGGATCCTGCTACTTAGCGGCGACTTCATTAGGAGATCATTAATTAATCCTATTTCGTTGAATAACTATCTAGAATAGCCTGCTGTCTGGTTGACTCTACTGGCCTGAAGAAGGTTTCCCAAACACAAAGCATTTAGCTGGCTCATCACGTGATCCTTTTTCTCCAATTGACCATTAACTAAATATAGCTATGCTTAGTGGATTAGAGCTGTAAATTGATTAGGTTATAGATGGGTGAATCCTTTTAGCCAGAATCCTTTGTCTGAAGTGATTACATCAAATGATTGTTCCCCTCCTAGCTGAGTTTGGACGACCTACAAATGAGAGATTTTTAATCTATATATAGATTGGAAACGAAGATAGGTAAAGGCAGCCCTCTTCACCTATGTAACAAGACAAAAATGCAAATATTGAGCATTAATTCAAAGCAGTAATACTATTTTGGTACATTACAGCATTTTACACTTGCAAGGTGTTATTTAAAGCTTATTATAGTAAAACATTTAAAGTTTTTGTGAAGCTGTGTAGCTGTGAAGCTGGTTGAATTTGTTGTTGGTCTGTTCGCAGAGCTGGTAGGTTTGTTGGCAGATGTTTCGTCCCCTTTTCTAGGTGACATCATCAGTGGTGTGTTGCCTCCTGTGAAGTGCAACTGTACTGTTCTGCTTTGAATTGATGTGGTTCTGTTTGGATTGTTTCTGGTTGGTGCAGGTTCCGGTTTTCCATTGCAGTGGTTTATATAATGCGTCCAGGTCAATGTGTTTGTTAATGGAGTCCGAGGATGACTACCATGCTTCTGGGAATGCCCTTGCTGCTCTTTGTTTAGCCTGCCCTAGTACCGCTGTCTCGTCCAGTCTAACTCACGGTTCATGTTATCCGTGTGTATGGGTACCAGAGAGACTTGGTCGTTTAGTTGCTAGTTGGTGTTCGTGGATGCAGGTCGCTAGCTGTCTGCATGTTTGTCCTACATATCTCAGTGCAGTTGCTGCATGAGATTTTGTAAATTACAGCTGGTCACCAGAATAAAGGACCTTGAGACTGACTATGTGCAGGACAAATGTAATTTACAAAACCCAACGCAGTAACTGCAGTAAGCACTATGTTGGACAAACATGCAGACAGCTAGCGAGCCACATCCATGAATACCACCTAGTAACTAAGTGACACGACCACCAACTCTCATGGACAACACAAACCATGCGTTTGACTGGGACAACACAATGGTACTAGGAGAGGGTAAACAAAGAACAGCAAGGGAATTCCTGGAAGCATGGTTCTCATCCTCGGACTCTATCAACAGACACATTGACCTGGACCAGATTTACAAACCACTGCAATGGAAAGCCAGAACCGGCACCAGCCGGAAACAGCCTAAACAGAACCACATCAATTCAAAGCAGAACAGTACAGCAGCGCTTCACAGGAGGCAACACACCACTGATGATGCCACCTAGAAAAGGGTATGAAACAGCTGCCAACAAACCTACCATCTCGGCAAACAGACCAACAATAAATCCATAGTAAAAAGTGCAAGCAAATTCTGTTTTACATATCAAACACGACTTTCATAGCAACAGAAAAATACCAGACCAACGTTAGTGCTAAATGTTGAAATTCTGTTTCAAGTTTTGTCTTTTTTTTGAAACAGGTGTGACCAAGCAAATTGCTAAAAACAGCTGGAACAAAATGTCACAATTTTAATGATCTATTTAAAAGTCTAGGATTTTTTTTGTGCAGCTATTGCCGATATGAGCATAAAATGTTCAGACTAACAAAGAAAATGTTCACAACTTTAATATCCACCAACCAGAAACAGCTCAAACAGAACCACATCAATTCAAAACAAAACAGTGTAGCAGCACTTCACAGGAGGACTGTAAGAGAATCCCTTGGACTTCAAAACAATCATTAAATCTGTGCCAATTCAGCCCATTTTGATTTTACATGTACTCTTTTTCCTTTCTAACCGTTACAGAATTTAAAATGTATTTGAAATGTAATAACAGTTCTATCTGTGACTTAGTTGAACTCACCATCTATAAGATATGATGCTGCCATAGCGTTGCTGGAATGCCAATTCAATCGGATTATCAGGATCGCTCAAATTAAACAAGAATAGAGTTTTCTTGCCAACAATTGCACTTACCTAGTAATAAATAGGCAAAAAGATGATATGTTTAAGTCTACATAATCTTCTCAGGGTATGGTCCATAAGAACATTGAAGTATTTTTTAAAATAATTAATGCAGAATCATGGAGCAGACAGTTTTAAAAAAAACCCTGTTTTGGTAGCTTAGCCATGCAAACCAGCACATAGGTTTGATCTGTACTCGGTACCAAATTTGATGATGTCAGACAGTACATTACAAATGCATCTTAGCCCATTCCAAAGTTGGTCAAGGTTTTCAGTCTTGGCAGTTACTTAATTATACTTACTGGAAGTATGCATGTATGTCTGCAAGTGTGGTTGAGCCACATGTCAACATTCTCAGTTAAAGCTTATGCATGAGAAATGTGGGCAAGCTCCAGTCAAGAACTAATAACCTTCAGAAATAAAGAACAGAAAACTGCGAGCCAAATAAGGGAAAATAAAACAAAGAAAGAACTGCAGATATTGGAAATCTGAAAGAAAAACAGAAATTGCTGAAAATTTCAGCAGGTCTGGCAGCATCTGTGAAGAGAAATCAGAGTTAATGTTTCAGATGCAGTGACACTTCTTCAGAACTGATGACAGTGAGAAAAGGAATGGTTTTCAATATAAAATATGGGGGAGTGGGAAAGAGCGGTTTTAAAAAAATGATAGGTGGAGATAGAGCTAAAAGAGACAAAAAAACAGTTGAACAGACAAAGGAGTGGTTAAGGGTCAGTTTGGGGGATGCTGCCAGCCCTCCTGAGATTTTCCAGCAGTTTCTGCTTTTTGCTGCATGGTAAAATAATTTGATTATTATTAAATTAGAGCTTTCTTGAAAACATTACTGCAGATTCAGGAAATGCGAAACTAAAAATACAAAATGTTGGAAGTGTTCATCAGGTCAGATAGCATTTGAGGAGAGTAACAGATTTAATGGCCTGGATTCTTGCTAACTTAGGAGCCCTTTACAAATGCAGAGGGGACACAGATTCCGAGATTACTGACACCATCTGCACTCCCTATCACCTAGAAAGTCACACTGGAACACTACTTCCTGTCAGTTCCTCTCAAAGTCACACACTATACTAACATAGAACTATATTGTATTCTATTCCGGAAGTAGGCCAAGCCCAGCAACCAAAGGTATACAGCTGGGAGGAAGCTGCGTTGGGGGTCCTCAACATTGACTCTGGACATTATGAAATTTCACGGTACCAAGTTAAACACGGGGAAGGAAATGTCTTGC